>NC_074720.1:27994894-28298644 GCF_947242115.1 Biomphalaria glabrata | reverse complement strand
TAAAATAGAAGGCTAGGACGGTACATTATTAAGCGTATCCATTCAATTGTCTTTCCCTCTGCTATAAAGAAAAAGAGTATGGTGATAGTAAGCTGGGGGGGGGGGGGTAGATGCTACTTTTTTGTGCAGAAATTACGCAACATGTAAAAAATGAATTTCATTAATCTAAATATTTTTTTCTAGTTCTACTTATTGATATTTTTACTCATATAGGCTTGGGAATTACTTGGATTTGGGTAAGTGTTGACCCATTATCAGTCGGCATAGTTATTTTTAGTTCTGCCAGACTGGAATTTCACATCACCCGCCTTGCACTTTTGATGTACTACTGACGTCACGGCACGCGTGTGCCACTAAACTTCTAATATTCCCTTCAGTGTAAAGACGTCCCTGACTTTTAATCAAAGCTAGTGTAAAGTTTCTGGATCAAGTTTCTTCAATAAGTAATGACGTCAATAAGTAATGACTTCAATAAATAATGACTTCAATAAGTAATGACTTCAATAAGTAATGACTTCAAAAAATAATGACTTCAATAAGTAATGACTGCAATAAATAATGACTTCAATAAGTAATGACTTCAATAAGTAATGACTTCAATAAGTAATGACTTCAATAAGTAATGACTTCAATAAGTAATGACTTCAATAAGTAATGATGTCTATAAGTAATGACTTCAATAAGTAATGACTTCAATAGATAATGATGTCTATAAGTAATGACTTCAATAAGTAATGATGTCTATAAGTAATGACTTCAATAAGTAGTGACTTTAATAAGTAATGACTTTAACAAGTAATGACTTTAATAAATAATGACTTCAATAAGTAATGACTTCAATAAGTAATGACTTTAATAAGTAATGACTTAAATAAGTAATGATGTCTATAAGTAATGACTTCAATGAGTAATGACTTCAATAAGTAGTGACTTTAACAAGTAATGACTTTAATAAATAATGACTTCAATAAGTAATGACTTCAATAGATAATGATGTCTATAAGTAATGACTTCAATAAGTAATGATGTCTATAAGTAATGACTTCAATAAGTAGTGACTTTAATAAGTAATGACT
The DNA here is from genome assembly GCF_947242115.1 of Biomphalaria glabrata. Lineage (NCBI taxonomy): Eukaryota > Metazoa > Mollusca > Gastropoda > Planorbidae > Biomphalaria > Biomphalaria glabrata. The sequence continues at coordinate 28,297,568 of NC_074720.1, read as the reverse complement.
TCAATAAGTAGTGACTTTAATAAGTAATGACTTCATTAAGTAGTGACTTTAATAAGTAATGACTTCAATAAGTAGTGACTTTAATAAGTAATGACTTCAATAAGTAGTGACTTTAATAAGTAGTGACTGTCTGTACTAAGAAAGGAAAACGTCACTAAGAAATTAAACAAAAAAAATTAGAATTACTTTGTGTATAGTTACATCTTTCCTGCTCACTCCGCTATTATTCGATCTCTTGTGTGGACATTTGTGTGGACATGCGTGTGGACATGTGTGTGGAGATGTGTGTGGTGCGAATTAAGTATGTGGGAGAAGGTTTCCGTGCTGGCTCGAATGAAATCCTAATGAAATTTCTTGGTCTAGATCGGGTTTCAAACTCAAACACTCTTGTAAAGTAGCCTAACGGCTTTTGCAGCTGTTTAAGCAACATCCCACACCGGGCCACATGTGGTGGTTATAACATTTCTATACATAGTTATTAAACTTCAAACATTCAGTAACAACGAAAGTTAACATCTACTGCAAACAAATCATATTTTGTCCCATTAGCCCCGGGGCTTTGTCTCCACGATTTCTCCTCCCGCCAGCCACCTTTTTTTTTTCATTATCAAGCATGACCTTGACATTACCGATTGAAAAAAAAAAGTCTATCTCTTCTTGTTTTCTATTCGTGACCCGCTTGTTTATCTTTTCAATACATTTTCTAGCTCTGTGACATTAAGGAGCAGCTCTCAGTGGTTTATCGTCAGAAAAATAAAGTCAAATCCAGGGAGAATGTCTTTCTTTTTACTTTGGTCTCGTTTTGGTTTCGTCTCTTGACTCAATCTCCCTAATGTCTCGTGTCCAAAATATACTCTTGGGAATATGGAAATGGGGACAGCAACCAATCAACGATCTCTGTTCGGTCATGTGATTCTGGAGACCTGATCTCATTGGCTGACAGCTTGAGAAAGTGTGAACACGTTAGTCTTATTCCAATACGTCAGAATAACATTATGTAGACCTTAGACAGCTCCAACTGACAGTATGGAAAGGTCAATCACTCCAATGTTGCTTTACACATAGGTCTAACAGATCAAATTGAACTATATCTAGGTCGATTTAAAGTCGATTAGATACAACTATTATGTAGGTCTATAAGTATAACAGGTCATCATCAATCTAACAGTATATCCAAACCCTTTTGCTGTTTCTAATTTAATATGCTTGGTTGCAGTATTTAATTCGCTTGTAGTTTTGTTGTTGAATCTGACTTGGGTTGCTGTCCTTATTAACTGCTGCAATATCTATAATTAGTGGTAGAATGGATCATTATTACATCACCGAATTTAATTGTAATATCTAATATGTAGTATTTTTCTTTCTTTGTGAATCTTTCTTTGTTTGTGGAATCTATCTTTGTGGAATCTATCTTTGTTTGTGGAATCTACATTTGTTTGTGGAATCTATCTTTGTTTGTGGAATCTATCTTTGATTGTGGAATCTATCTTTGTTTGTGGACTCTATCTTTGTTTGTGGAATCTACATTTGTTTGTGGAATCTATCTTTGTTTGTGGAATCTATCTTTGATTGTGGAATCTATCTTTGTTTGTGGACTCTATCTTTGTTTGTGGAATCTACCTTTGTTTGTGGAATCTATCTTTGTTTGTGGAATCTACCTTTGTTTGTGGAATCTATCTTTGTTTGTGGAATCTATCTTTTTTAGTGAAATCTATCTTTGTTTGTGGAATCATCTTTGTGTGTGAAATCTATCTTCGGTTTCGAATTTTTGTGCAATTTATCTTTGTATGTAGAACCTATCTGTAAGTCAATCTTTGGTTGCAGTTACTAACTGGCTGCAGTATCTATCTATCTTGGTGCCATTATCCAATTAAATTACAGTATCTAGCTTTGTGAAATCAATCTTTAGTTTCTAAATCTAAATTTGGGATGTAGAGTATCTATTTGTTAGCTGTATTTCACTTGGTTTTAGTTTCAATCTCTGTAAACGAAATATATATTTGGTTGCAGTATCTATGATTACAGTATCTCACATTGGTTGCAGTATCTATGATTACAGTACCTCACATTGGTTGCAGTATCTATGATTACAGTATCTCACATTGGTTTGCAGTATCTATGATTACAGTACCTCAAATTGGTTGCAGTATCTATGATTACAGTATCTCACATTGGTTACAGTATCTATGATTACAGTATCTCACATTGGTTGCAGTATCTATGATTACAGTATCTCACATTGGTTGCAAAATCTATGATTACAGTATCTCACATTGGTTTGCAGTATCTATGATTACAGTACCTCAAATTGGTTGCAGTATCTATGATTACAGTATCTCACATTGGTTACAGTATCTATGATTACAGTATCTCACATTGGTTGCAGTATCTATGATTACAGTATCTCACATTGGTTGCAAAATCTATGATTACAGTATCTCACATTGGTTGCAGTATCTATAATTACAGTATCTCACATTGGTTGCAGTATCTATGATTACAGTATCTCACATTGGTTGCAGTATCTATGATTACAGTATCTCACATTGGTTGCAGTATCTATGATTACAGTATCTCACATTGGTTACAGTATCTATGATTACAGTATCTCACATTGGTTGCAGTATCTATGATTACAGTATCTCACATTGGTTGCAAAATCTATGATTACAGTATCTCACATTGGTTGCAGTATCTATGATTACAGTATCTCACATTGGTTGCAGTATCTATGATTACAGTATCTCACATTGGTTGCAGTATCTATGATTACAGTATCTCACATTGGTTGCTGTATCTATGATTACAGTATCTCACATTGGTTGTAGTATCTATGATTACAGTATCTCACATTGGTTGTAGTATCTATGATTACAGTATCTCACATTGGTTGCAGTATCTATGATTACAGTACCTCACATTAGTTGCAGTATCTATGATTACAGTATCTCACATTGGTTGCAGTATCTATGATTACAGTATCTCACATTGGTTGCAGTATCTATGATTACAGTATCTCACATTGGTTGCAGTATCTATGATTACAGTATCTCACATTGGTTGCAGTATCTATGATTACAGTATCTCACATTGGTTGCAGTATCTATGATTACAGTATCTCACATTGGTTGCAGTATCTATGATTACAGTATCTCAAATTGGTTGCAATATCTATGATTACAGTATCTCACATTGGTTGCAGTATCTATGATTACATTATCTCACATTGGTTACAGTATCTATGATTACAGTATCTCACATTGCTTGCAGTATCTATGATTACAGTATCTCACATTGGTTGCAGTATCTATGATTACAGTATCTCACATTGGTTGTAGTATCTATGATTACAGTATCTCACATTGGTTGTAGTATCTATGATTACAGTATCTCACATTGGTTGCAGTATCTATGATTACAGTATCTCACATTGGTTGCAGTATCTATGATTACAGTATCTCACATTGGTTGCAGTATCTATGATTACAGTATCTCACATTGGTTGCAGTATCTATGATTACAGTATCTTACATTGGTTGCAGTATCTATGATTACAGTATCTTACATTGGTTGCTGTATCTATGATTACAGTATCTCACATTGGTTGTAGTATCTATGATTACAGTATCTCACATTGGTTGTAGTATCTATGATTACAGTATCTTACATTGGTTGCTGTATCTATGATTACAGTATCTCACATTGGTTGTAGTATCTATGATTACAGTATCTCACATTGGTTGTAGTATCTATGATTACAGTATCTCACATTGGTTGTAGTATCTATGATTACAGTATCTTACATTGGTTGCTGTATCTATGATTACAGTATCTCACATTGGTTGCAGTATCTATGATTACAGTATCTCACATTGGTTGTAGTATCTATGATTACAGTATCTCACATTGGTTGTAGTACTTATCTTTGGTAGCATAATATTTCTTTGAACGTATTGTTATTATTTATCTTTATTTGGATGCAGTATCTATGTTTGTTACAAGTGTTATTGTGATTGCAATTTAGTCACGTTTTTAAAAAGCCAGAGATTCTGGCAGTATGTGCCTGCAATGCCAAGCTTTCCTTCTTACAATAAACTTATTACAAAACTGTCTCTTTCAATAGCTAACGGTGTTCTATACAATATTACAGAATTCTGAACTACTGCTCTCAAAGATAGTTTTGTTTTACTAGTGAATGAATTATGAATCAACTTCTCGTGTTACAAGAAAAGGGAGATATGTAAAGTTTGCAGTGACATTTGAAATTGACTTTGTCTCCTCTTCCAATGTTTGTTGTTATTGGTGTATATCTCTGCATATGCGATGGGTAGTGTGAAAGAATTCCTTTAAAGAATGGTAAGACTATATATAGACAGAACTTTGATTTTTCCACAACACAAACCCGATCAGTTGAACGTTTATTTTTAGTGGCTCCCAAAAGGGGAATTGACGACATAGTTTTGTGTTTTCTGTCTGTCCGTCCATCCGTCCGTCCCATTTAGATCTCGTAAACTAAAAAAGATATACAAATCCAACGTCATGATATTTTAGACCTTTAAAGTTCTGATGCAGCGGCTACATTTTTCTTTCCTGAAAGAGAAAAATTTAATTTTTAAAATCAACTATGCAAGCAGTTTGTGTCATAAAAATACACCATTTGTACAACTATTATGGACGTGAACTATAGTGCAACTAAATACATCTGGAACACTTCACAGGAAGGAAATGTTTTATTTGTTGAGACTATATTTGAGATTGGCACTTAACAAAACAATTTGATTAGATAATCATTCAATAACATCAGTTAGGTCAGGTTCACATTTAACTTCACCTTCACCTATCCCTTAGTCTGTTGGACCATTGGGGCACCACAGAATATCTGTCTACCGTCCTTCTTCATTCCTTTCTGTCCTTTGCCTTTGATAGACAGGCCCGTCCAGTCTTTGATGTTGTCTTCCCATCGCTTTCTTTGTCTTCCTCTTCATCTTCTTCCTGGTACTGTTCCCCGAAGAAAGGTCTTTGCGAGCCCTGCCTGAAGACCTTGTGATGTGGCCATAGAGTTTGAGTTTACGTTTTTGACAGTGGTTAGCAGTGGGGTCCTATTGCTGTAGTAATATTGTTTCAAATCTCTTCATTTGTGGTGCGGTCTTTGTAAGTCATCCAATATTATGAGTATTAACAATATAACATTAATAAATGTCCGTATCCTGTGGTATCAAGTCGTTAGTCGAACTAATGTTTCGCTAACACTTTCGAGATAGTTTGTAGTTCATAGTTTCTGATATTCTTTCTGAAAATATTAAAACCTTTTTTTTTTAAATATATTTTAGAAATCTCTTTTGTTTCTGAGACACGATTTTTAATATGCGGCAAATATTAAAAAAACAACATGAGGCGGGTTTAATATAAGAAAATACTATTTGACTAACTTCTTCAAAGTGACTCCTCATAGAGATCTGAAGTTTAGCGGAGGCAGAAGTAGGAGGATGCATTAGGTTTCAGTCTAGATTACTCTAGATCTATATTTGTCCCATGATATCTCTTTCATTTCTTAACATGGTCTTACAGAATGGTTTCACATTTTGTTTCGTACTTAAATTGTTTTTCTAAAATCATGATTTACAAGTAACTAGCTAGTATCTTATTCTCTTGGCTCACTGTCTTTTTTTTGTGTGGCGTTAGTCTGACTTTTGAAAGGGTTTAGTTTAAAAGAGGATGGGAGATTTAACTAACGAGGTTCTCTGACTGTCTGGAGAAAGGATGTGAACAACTGGCCCAACTTCTCCAAGACATTAGCAGAATTTCCTCCCCGGAAGACATAAAAGGAGAATGCACATTATGTCCTGATCTTTCTTTCGCTCTTGTATTCAATACATTAGGCACCAACTCAGTTGAAAGAGATGTTTTTAGACATTAGAATAGTTGAAAGTCCCATCTCCCTAAGGGGCTCTACTACCGATGTTTAATCGAGACTGATTCATGAAAAATTAGTGCCGCAAAATATCCCTGTATTACTAGACTGACGAGCAGCTCCTTCTTCCTGGCGTTCTATAGAGGTGCCAAATATTCGACATTGTTTAATTCTTTACAAGTGTAAACAGTTTAGTCGAGCTTAATACCTAAGCCACAATTACGACCAATGGCTTGGGTTCGTTATCAGAGACTATTTGAGACGCAAATAGGAGGACTTTATAGACAATAGGAGCCTGTCCCCATTGACACCGACAACCTTGGCTATAACAATCTCGAAGCTTAAAGAGATTATTATGGGAATTCAATTCAATCACCTATGATTAATCATCCTTCGTCTTACCCGACGCTTTTAAATGAGTTGCCTCCCTTATCTTATCTTATATAATACAGACCATGGGCGTAGCCAGGATTTTTTTTCGGGGAGGGTTTTGGGGGGGGGGGGATTCCCCCCCCCCCCCCCCGCGGAAAAAAATTATATATATATATGTGTGTGTGTGTGTGTGTACACAATTAATCTTTATTACATTCTGACCTTTTCTGAAGACGTTTATTGTTTATTGTAGACTCCTCGCCATTGCTAGCAAGGGGGTCTGGGGGAGTTCGCAGCGCTCCCCCAGCGCGGGGCGAAGCCCCGCCGCCGAGCACTATTTCTGGTATTGAAAGCCAACAAAATGCATATTCTGAGGTATCTACAGTGCATTATCTTGCTATTAAAAATTTTTATTTCACAAACCTAATGTGCTATTCTTACTGACTTAGACCCTCTCGCGCCGTTGGGCGCATTTTCCGGCAAGCTGTTTCCGCAACTCTTATTTTGCGTAATTCATTTTGTCGGAAAACATGTCCCGCAAAACCTCATGCGACGCTCTGTCACAACCTTACTAAGGATTCGACTCCCAGTTCGGCATATGATTTCTTTGATTTAGACCCGATCTCTATGACTGACTCATAAAATCTGTCTTAGCCATCTTTGTTGAGACACATTTAATGATTTTCAATTTCGGCAGAAGACTATTCACACTTAATTAACGGAGCCCAAGCCACTGGTAGAAATTTGTAACCTTTCTTGACTACGCTCTTGGAATTAAATGCCTGTTAAAGAAAAAGCCATCTGGAGGAGGGGGATTTAAACTCAAAACCCCTTTGGCTACGCTCTTAGAATTTTTAGTGTGTAATTTGCTTTTTTTTTTATATCGAAGAGGTACTTTTTAGCTTCAAACCCCAACTGGAAGGGGGAGTGGGGTTAAACTCAAAACCCCTTTGGCTACGCTCATAGATTTTATAGTGTGTAATTTGCTTTTTTTTATATTGAAGAGGTACTTTTTAGCTTCAAACCCCAACTGGAAGGGGGAGGGGGGTTAAACTCAAAACCCCTTTGGCTACGCTCATAGAATTTTTAGTGTGTAATTTGCTTTTTTTATATTGAAGATGGGGTTATCGTAAATTTTGGATGGGTTTTTTAAATCAAAATCTTCCTCAACTGTGCTGTTGGAATTTTCGGGATTGTTGTTTGCATTTTTTTGTTTTGTTTTATAGAAGAGGGGGATTTAACTGCAAAAACCTCTGGTAGGGGGTTTAAAATTCAAAACCCCCTGTAGGGGGTTTTAAACTCAAAGCCCTCTGGTAGAGGGATTTGTATCTCAAAACCCCCTGATAGTGGTTTTTAAAATCTCAAAACCCCCTGGTAGGGGGATTTAAACTCAAAACCCCCTGGTAGAGGGTTTTTAACTCAAAATTGCCTCGGCTGTGTTGTGGTAAGTGATGAGTTAGTATTAAAATCTCACCTAAAATAAACAAAATGAAAGCAAAAATCAGTCACTTAATTCCGTCCCCCCCCCCCGCAGGGGGGGGGATTTCATTTCGGGGGGGGTTTGAACCCCAAGAACCCCCCCCTGGCTACGCCCATGATACAGACGTTACTTCAAAAAAGAAGATGATTACGTCCTACGCGTCATGCATTTAGTCATGCATATTAACCAATGACTTAAATTCTGCCAAGTCACTGGTTTTCCTGGCTAGCTCAGGCAACCCATTCCATGCTCTAATACAGTGGTTCCCAAACTTTTTTGTCTCGTAGACCCCTTGCCATGTTTTCTGGTTTTCGGTAGACCCCCTGCTGAACTTGCTCAACTTGTACATTTTTGCAAATTCATTAACATTTTTTTAATAAATTTATAACTGTAGTGAGTTGAAGAGTGAAAAAGTGATTTAAAACTACACAACTACGGATATTATGTTTCATATACAAATTTGTTGTTCTATGAAGTAGTTTTCCCAACATTAAATATTAATTAATCAATTTATTAATATGCCTAAAGTATCATTGTAAAAGGTTTCGCAAAGAGCAGTTTCTCGTGTATTTCTTGATCTTTCAAGTGTGGCTCAAATAATGAATCTGCGGAACTGTTTTCATTAACAGGAGAAGGGTCGAAGGGTGGTAACTGAAGTCTAAACCAGCAAGCTTCGAGAAGAGAGGGTTCATTAACCTTCGCTTGCTACCCACCTAGCAGAAGGAAAACTGAATTCAAACCTCTGCTGCCTTGCTACTATACCCAAACAAGGGAAAGGTCTCGTGGGTCAACCCTAAGGAAATATTAGGAGACGGTGACCATTAGCGCCATGTATTCCTGGGCCGTCCCCTCTTTCTATTTCCTTGGGGGTTTCAGGTTAGGGCTTGCCTTGTTATAATGGATGCAGGCTTGCAAAGGGTGTGACCTATCCATCTCCAGCGTCTGTGAAGGATATCTACTTCAATGGGTTGCTGTTTTGTTCTTTGCCACAGTTCCTCATTCGAGATCTTGTCTGGCCAGCGGATTATAAGAATCTTCCTCAGGCAGGTATTGATGAATACCTGGATTTTTTTTCATGGTGGTGATGATGGTTCTACATGTCTCCGTGATTTGGAAGCAGATGCCTAGCTGATGGGCAAGATGTGGCGACAGTTGGAGAGATTAGGCCAGAAGGGACAACAGGCAGAGATTAAATGAGATGGCGACCATTAGACAGTTTGTAGCACACAGCGCTACACCTTGTCAGACCAAACTGTATTTATGTCGTTTGCGAAGATTTACATAAGAAGCTTTTAATTTTATAACTCCTGCCACCGAAGCGACTTTAAACTTTTGATTAAAGAAATTCTTTTAATAATAACAAATGTAGGTTTGTGTAAAACGGCTGGTAAAATCAATGTTTGACCTTGGCTGTTTTCCGTATTTTGCTTTAAGTAAAGAAATCTTGTAAGACGCTCACAAACCATCATCTTCTCTATATGATGTCAAACAGAGATTTTGTGGGTCTATTCTGAACTTTGAGTGTTCAAAAGTTTTTCAAATCTTAATTGTTGTCAGGGTGGCATTGTCTCAGATGATCCTCCAGCGTAACTGTTTCATATCGTCATAAAAAAAGTCACTTAGGCAACTGCTTGTTTGACAAGGAAGGAATGAATCCCAATTTAAAATAATTAATGCTGTACTGTCAACATTTCTTTTTTTTTTTTCTAAACATTAGTTACATGTAGACACAATTAAGCTAGTTAAATAAGTATTGAAATGCATTACAACAATTTTTCATTTGAATAGCAGGATAAATATTTAAAGGATTAACGAAGGTACAAATCATATATTAGTGTATAAAATAATTACATTAATGGAATGTGAAAAGTAACTCGACCTGCTTAAATGAAATCTATTACCGTAGACCCCCGTGGACATCTCATAGACCCCCAATTTATTTTTTCACTTTCGTAGACCCCTTGGAGGTCTTCGTAGACCCCTGGGGGTCTATATAGACCACTTTGGGAATCACTGCTCTAATAGCACTAGGGAAGAAGGAGTATTTGTACAAATTTGTCCTAGCATATGGGACGAGGAATGTGCCATTATCTTTGTGTCTTTCAGAGTATTTTATTAAATTTTGTTTTTGCATTTGAAGATTATGGTTCAGTGTTTTATGTATAATTGCTACTTTACTTTTGAGTTTTCTGTCCTGAAGGCTTTCTAAATTTAGTGATTTTACTAAAGGTGTTACTCTAGTCAAATGTGAATATTCGTTTGTTATGAATCTCACTGCTCTATTTTGTGTCTGATTTTACTAAAGGTGTTACTCTAGTCAAATGTGAATATTCGTTTGTTATGAATCTCACTGCTCTATTTTGTGTCTGTTCTAGTTTCTTAATGTTTTCTTGAGTTAAGGGGTCCCAAACAGAGGATGCATATTCTATTACTGGCCTAACCAAGGTTAAATAACATTTTAGTTTTATGTTCTTATTTGATTTATAGAAATTTCTTTCAATAAACCCTAATGCTTTGTTTGATTTTTTGATAGCTTCATCAATATGGGGATTCCATGACAGTTTTTCATTTATTATAACACATAGGTATTTTGCGATTTTAGTCTGTGTTACTGGTTTACCATGAATAAGATAAGTGGAATTAATTTGTTTTAGTTTTTTGTTACTCTTAACAACTGACATTTTTCTGGGTGGAAAGACATGCTCCAATTTGATTCCCATTTCTGTAATTCATCTAATTCTCTTTGTAAAATATCTGTGTCTTGTGTTGTTTTTATTGTTCTATATATTATGCAATCGTCTGCAAATAATCTGACTTTTGTTCCTGAAGTAATGCAATTTGTTAAATCATTTATGTAAATTAAAAATAGTAGTGGACCTAAGACTGTTCCTTGAGGTACGCCTGAGTTTACTGTTATTGGTGTTGATTTAGAGCCATTTATTATTACAGTTTGTTCTCTCCCTATCAGAAAATCTTTAATCCACTGATGCAATGGACCATTAATGCCGAAATATTTTAATTTTTTAAGCAAACTATGGTGGTGAACTTTGTCAAAAGCCTTGGAAAAATCTAGTAAGTTAGCATCTATTTGTTCACTATAATCTAAACCTTTTGAAAAATCATCAATTAGCCCTATTAGTTGTGTTTCACATGATCTATATTTCCTAAAGCCATGTTGGTATGGGGTGAGGACATTATGTTTGTCTAAGTGGTTTATGATGTTGCTACATATTATGTGTTAAAGGATTTTACATGTGATGCTGGTAAGTGATACTGGTCTGTAGTTTCCTGGGTCAGATTTTTCTCCTTTTTTTTTAAATAGTGGGTGGGTGACATTAGCTTCTTTCCAGTCCTTTGGTACTCTGCCCTGGTTAAGCGATGCCTGAAAGAGTATTTTGAACACTGGGGCTAGCTCATTGCTTAGTTCTTTGAGTAATCTAGATGGAATACCATCAGGTCCAGACGCTTTATTTGGTTTGGTGTTGGCTAATTGGTTTTATGTTATGTTCATCTTTTAATGGCGCTATGCCTGTTGTTTCCATTTTCTTGGACTTAATGTATGACCAAATGATTTTGTTGTTATCTTTAGATATTACATTGTTTATGTATTCACTCTGCAGCTGTCTTCTTACTTTTTGGCTTAGGTGTTTAATTTTTATATACTATTTGTAAAATCTTTCTGCCTTAGTTTCTTTAAATTTTCAATATAGGTTTTCCTTCTGCTTACAAAGCTTCTTTAGTCTATTATTAAACCAGCATTTATTTATTTTGTCTGGTGTGTACTTAGTTGGTATATGATTTTCTATAATGCTTTTAAGATGGTTTTTAATGAAATTCCAGAGGTCATCGACTGGTTGGTTAATGTCTTTTTCTAATAAGAATGTTTGTTGAAAGTTTAATGCAGTTTGGTGTAGTTGTGTTAGGATACATTTATTCCAGAGTAAGATTTTTATTTTGGGTTTTGTAATGGCTACTGCTTTTATCTGACTGTGTATTTTTATGATCTCATGGTCTGATAGACCAGGGATAATATCATAATCAACTACTAATCCAGGTCTGTTGGTTAAGAAGAGATCTAATGTGTTGTTTAATCTAGTTGGCTTTTTAATGATTTGATCTAAACTTAGGTTGTGTAAAGTTTCTATGAAAAGCTCATTTATGTCCTTAAGGTTTTGGTGTTTATCTATGGTTAGTGTTTTCCAATTTATATCAGGTAGGTTGAGATCACCCATAATCCAACCCTTAAATTGACTACACAACGAAAACATAATAAAGGGACATTATTGAGATGTTTATTTATAGACATTTCAAGATATAATTTAAATGTTAATTAACACCATTGCTAAGGAGAAGGATTGTTCAAGAGATTATGTTAGAGATAGTCAAAGAGGTTATTAAAGAAATAATTATAAAGGGAGGATTATAAAGATTTTAAAGAGATTATTGAAGAAATAATAAAAGAGACCACTACAATTAAGCTCCATTGTGTTTGACACGTGCTGTGGGCCTTCAGATTGCCTCCAGCCAAAGTGCACATTATCAATTGTGTGACCGAGTTGGTAGAGAATGCTTTGTGTTCTAAATCACATTGTGTATGGTTAAGAAAGGGGCAGGAGAGGAGGCACAATGTAGCACACATTTACGTTCATGATTTTTTTTCTGGACAGTTTAGCAGTGGGGGGGGGGAATTGGGGGGTGAGAGTGGAAAGTAGGAAGAACAAAAAAAAAAAAAGAGTCAAGTATTTTTACATTTTATGAGTAACGCTTATCATTGTAGTTTATTACACACATTGCAGGCAAACTGAGGTGTCTATATGTCTAAAGACTTTCCCAAATTGCACAGATCTAGAAGGGACACTGAAATGCGCTACATGACAGTAGAATCTTGATTTGAACTACAACTCGTGTGATTACAATTTTGTTTTGTTCTATAATGTACGCGCTTTGTTTTTGTTCCAGTGCATCATTTGATTGATTTGTTTGTTAAAAACTTTATTGTTTTTGGATGGATTTTTTGAGTTTGTACAATTGAACTCTAACCTTAACCCAAACACTAACGCAAACCCAAAGCCTAACACTAGTCAGTTGTTACATTTATTTTGAAAGCCCAGTCAAGACCTACAGCTCTCATCAATAGACAATGGAGTCTCGGTGTGAGAGAATAGTTCGTTTATGAATCATACAAATAATGTCAAACACTCGGATATGAAACTGTTAGCACTTGAGCAGTGAGATTTTTTCATTAAAGAATAATTAAATAAATTAAAACATTACAATTTATAAGACAAAGAAAACTTACAATACTTTGAAATATGTTTTTAACTGTTTAATCACGTCGTACAAAAAATAAATGCATCTACTCTGCATCAAGATTTCTCTGGTCAATCTATTTTGTTAAAAATAAACTCTCTTACTCTCGAGGCTTGAATACATTCGTTTCATCGTTGCAACTTGTATTTTTTTTATTTATTTGTTTTTATACATTATTTATCAGTTATTTAGTTCTGCATGGATTTCCACTTGTGCTGATACTTTGGTCTTTGCATGGAAGCTGCTTAGCTGATTTCATCAACATCATCTTCCCTTTAAGTTCCTCATGGAACATAGGGCCTCCGTAATAACACGCCGCTCTCCACGGTCTCTTGCTAGTTGTTTTTTTAATGGCTTCCCAACTCTTTCCTGTCCTCTCAGCTTCCTCTAGAATACTGCGTCGCCATGTTCTTTTTGGTCTTCCTCTACGTCTTGTTCCCTGGGGGTTCCACTTGAAGGTCTGTCTAGCTCTGTTGTTGGTATCTTTTCTCAGGGAGTGACCAAACCATCTCCAGTTCCTCTCTAAGATCTGCACCTCTATATTTGGCTCATAAAATTTAATTCCATACAACTGGTGGAGGGAGAGATAGAAGAAAACCTTTGATCTTGAAATAAACCAATGAAATATTTTGACATGTTACAAATCTAATCATAGTTTCTCTATTTCATTCCTCACATAGTATGTTCCTAATTACATTAAACTACCAACTGTAATAATAACTGCAGCATTGAAAGACATCCAAAGTGTTAGAATATTTAACGTGCTAGACTATTGTACTATGTTTTAAAACATGTCTATCAGTGCAATATATTTATTTTGATCATATCTCTCAGTGTTTTTTTATTACTTGGAACAGGTTGTAATTATTAACATTTTAAGCTAAAAAATTATTTCAATATTTTTTTTTGTATTTTTAAAGAGAAACTCCAAATGGTTTTTCAAATTGAAGTTATTGACATATTTAAAATCTGTTTTAAAAAGTTGTAATGGCCAACATTGTATCATGTTTTAATTAGATGCTTTGTAGCATTTCAAAATAAAACGGAATGACGTGACCTTTTGTTTGTAGCGATTGGCCGGTAAAAAATCTGACCGTTTTGGATGCGCAGAAAAATTACGTCAGAAAAACATCAATTACTAAGTTAAAATTGAAAAAATTTATATATAAAAGAAGAATACATTTATTATATGTAAATAAATACACTTTTGAATTATTGTCAAAACTATGTGAGTTGTTCTGTAAGTTTGTGAGAACCCTTTAAGTTAAAAGGCTCTGGAATGATGTTGTAGAAGTAAATAATTCTATATAATAGTTATTATGAACATCAAACTTAGAAACCATGCTCCCCCCCCCCCCTCATTTGTTTTAATGTGTTCCCTGTTTCTCATCAGCTTCATCCAGAGGTGTATCCGAATACCGAGCACTATACAGACGACAGGATTGTCTCCCAGCTCAACTTCGTCCCGCCAAGTCTCTCCCGCCAACTGCAGAGCGGCGCCTCTAGCGTCAAACTCCGCAAGATACTGCTATACAACGGAATAGGGGGCTGGGATATCAAAAGAGGCCAGGAGACGTTCCTAGACCAGAAGTGCAAGGTCCCGTACTGCGAGATTACGGAATCCAAGTCGGACATGCAAGACGCCCACGTAGTCCTGTTCCAGGGTCCGCCGAGAGCAGGTGGCAACAAGCCTCCACATCAGAACTGGTTAGTCTTCCTGTTGGAGTCGCCTTATCACACACCAGGCCTTGGATCCGCCAATGGTTTGTCTGATATGTTGATTTTGTTTTAAAAAACAAAAGAATACAGTTATGATAAGTTTGTACTACAAAATGTTTGGTTCTGCGTTTTGATTGTTTTATTTGGTATTATGTAATGTTATTAAATCAAGTCGTTCTCACGGACGAGCCAGATGTCGATCATAGGCAACACTGAGGGGTCTCCTTTAGACTTTTTTTTATAACCCGCTGTTCAAGAATGAGATTGAGTTTTGCACCTTGGGCATCTCCTTTAGGGTAACAAATCAGAGAGCGGGCTATATGTCTAATACGTGTAAAAAGTAAAGTTCTCTTTTCAGACCTTGCGATATGTGGGACAGATGTTAAGGTGATCTGTTTCTTTAGCCCCCAGTTAACAAGAGTATCATGCGGCCAGCACAACGACCAATCGCCTTTACTTTAAATTGAGGTACCCATTAGAGTTAAGTGGGCTCAGCAGCACCCTAAAAAATCCCTTAATTGAAAATGTCTTCACCGAGATCTAGTAAGAGTGGGCAGAAATAAATGTGGGTGATGGTTGCTTTTCAGTAGGCCTACTTACACCCCCGCCCCAAAGACTTCTTTCAAATTCTGTTCAATTCTTTTAGTGGATGGCGAAATTCTCAATTAAGATTTTAAAATAAAAAAATTTAAATGTATTTAACAAAGAAATTTTTCCTGCAATAACGTGATAACATTAAAGAAGAGAGATTATCTCAGTATTAAGAAAACAAATCCACATAGTGAAATGTGATAGCATTAAAGAAGAGAGATGATCTCAGTATTAAGAAAACAAATCCACATAGTGAAATGTGATAGCATTAAAGAAGAGAGATGATCTCAGTATTAAGAAAACAAATGCACATAGTGAAGTGTGATAACTTTACAGAAGAGAGATTATCTCAGTATTAAGAAAACAAATCCACATAGTGAAATGTGATAGCATTACAGAAGAGAGATTATCTCAGGATTAAAAAAACAAATTCACATTGTGAAATGTGATAACATTAAAGAAGAGAGATGATCTCAGTATTAAGAAAACAAATCCACATAGTGACTGTATCTGAAGATTTATCGTAAAGCAACGTTAAACGTTAAGACGTCTCATCGGGAAAAAATCAAATAATACCATTCTGTTACGTAGGACGTAATCATCTTCTTTTTTGAAGTAACGTCTGTATTATATAAGATAAGATAAATGAAAATTTCAAGTTTCTCCCGGTCGCCGTGGAAAACATTACTATTATTATTATAACTCCTAGAGCCTACATTATGTTTGTTAACAGCGCTCTAGGGCCTCCAATGGACTCAAAAGACGTGAAAAAAATGTTATAGAAAAAACAGCGCAACTTGAATCCAATCTCTAGCATAGCAAAACTCTATTGCTCTATGTCTGATAGACTAGACTCAATGTTTATTACCAAAAGTTTACTTATGAGACTACAAAGTGCTAGAAGACCTTTTGGTCCAAATGTCGAGACGTTATTTCGAGTCTGGTACATCAAAGGGAGATGCAGGTTCAAGCGATGCTGAGGAGAGTCAGCATATCGGCTTCCATTGGCAAGATCTAGGCTAGAAAGAAAGTGTCCAAAACATATTGATTTATTTCGATAAAAATACAGATTTATTTTTAATAAATTGCGTGACTTAAATTTTTCTTTGTTTTTAATTTTTATTTAAGGCCACAAAATTCATTTCCCTTAGGGTTTATAGTTACCTAAGACCGGCCCTGTTGTTATTATAGATCAGATATAACGCTCAGAAAATGTTTCTGGCCTACTTCTGAAACGATTGAAAACCATACTTTATTCAGACCCTTTTTAAAAGAGAAACAAAGAGATTCGTGTACAATAAAGCCTATTTGACAAAGCTTCTATCAACTCACT
Organism: Biomphalaria glabrata; assembly: GCF_947242115.1. NCBI lineage: Eukaryota > Metazoa > Mollusca > Gastropoda > Planorbidae > Biomphalaria > Biomphalaria glabrata. Next base: position 28,280,852 of record NC_074720.1, on the reverse strand, counting down.
CTGTCTCGTAGAAAGTGTGTTCACGTTATTTCTCCCAATCTCAAATGAAACTGAAATTTTACACAATTATTTCTTGTACCTGACAACAAAAGAATCAATAAAAAAAACAATTAGTTAATTAACTATTGCTAATAAATTATTTTGTTTGGTATCTCAAACAAGGGAGAGAATTTGTACTAGACTGAGTGGTGGTATAAGCTGAATTGGTCCTCTCTATGCCTCGTCGTATGAGTTTATTAAACACAAACCTGAAAAATAGGACTAGACTATAGAAACAATAGATCACTCTACAATCTTCTATGTTCATAAGCTCTCCACTAGCACGGTGGTTACCGTGTTGGCTTGAGAAGGCTTAAGCTATGCGTTCGAATTGAGGTCGTTTAGCATTTTTTTTTAATTTTTAAAATGCTTTTTTTTATTATTAGTGTAGATTTATTCGCCTCTATATTTAAAGACATGATTAATCCAGACTAATTGATACAAGTACACTCCAGACTAATTGATACAAGTACACTTAATATAAGCTTTGTTTTTTTAGAAAAGTATTTTTTGTTTAATTTTCTTGTTTGTTTGTTTTCAAGACAAAGAGTGGGTAAAACTAAAAGTAAAATGGTAAAAAGATTTTCTTTTAGTCGATGAACAGAAACTTGATGTATTGAAGAAAATTCATTGAATTCCATGAACTATTTTAACAATGAGATTCCTTTATTTCATCAGGACTTGTCAATTGGACAGCATCCTATCGCCATGACTCTACAATTGTGGCTCCTTACGAGAAATTCGTGGCCTACAACACCAGCAGGCTAACTCAGCCCCAGCAGAAGAACTACGCTGCGGGGAAGACCAAGATGGTCGCTTGGTTTGTTTCCAACTGTGGAGCGCGTAACGGTAGACGACAGTACGCAGACGAGTTGGCCAAATACATCCAGGTACAGGTCCAAATACATAAACATACTGGGCCAAAATGCATTGAGGTACAGGGCCAAATAGCTCTACATACAGGTCCAGACAAATAAAAAAAAATTACGTAGTGGCCGCATGATAAGCAATAGGCTACTCAACTGAGGTTTAAGACTAGACATGTTTAATACTGGAAATGTATATAAGATTTGAGTGGGGAAGTAGATGTCTAATTCAAAGAATTACCTACTTTGGTAGTTAGTCGCTGTCTTGGCAACTAAATATCTCAACCACCGTTTTAAGAAAATGGTTAATTAAATTATTGTTCTGCATGTTTAACGAATGTAGCTACATACATTAAAAATCAAATAATAATTACTGAGAAGTTATTCACAAAATACGCTCAATGGAGATTAATCAAAGCTAACTCTCGATGTGTTGCTATTTTATTCTTGGGTATTTGAAGCATTGTCTCACAAGCTACATAACTGACGTTCCTAAAGTAACACCTGAGCTACTGACCACATCCTCTAAGACTGGAGTAGCACTTGAGTAACTGACCACATCCATTAAGACTGGAGTAGCACCTGAGTTACTGACCACATCCTCTAAGACTGAAGTAGCACCTGAGCTATGACCACATCCTCTAAGACTAGAGTAGCACCTGAGTTACTGACCACATCCTCTAAGACTGAAGTAGCACCTGAGTTACTGACCACATCCTCTAAGACTGGAGTAGCACCTGAGCTACTGGCCACATCCTCTAAGACTGGGGTAGCACCTGAGTTACTGACCACATCTTCTAAGACTGGGGTAGCACCTGAGTTCTGACCACATCCTCTAAGACTGGAGTAGCACCTGAGCTATGACCACATCCACTAAGACTGGAGTAGCACCTGAGTTACTGGCCACATCCACTAAGACTGGAGTAGCACCTGAGCTATGACCACATCCACTAAGACTGGAGTATCACCTGAGTTACTGACCACATCCTCTAAGACTGAAGTAGCACCTGAGCTACCGACCACATCCTCTAAGACTGAAGTAGCACCTTGTCTATTGACCACATCCTCTATGACTGAAATAGCACCTGAGCAATTAACCCTAACCTGAGTACCTGAGCTATTGACCACATCCTCTATGACTGCAGACTAAATCAAACTTCTGGTTTGATATTAACTATAAAAAAATTTAAAAACTTGCTTAGTTGATTAATGGTCATTATTATGGTCCCATCTGATTCTTGTAACTTTCTGTCTTGGATGAGCTTGAGGACAACAATACTAGCCTCTGTAGTTCTGGTCAACAATGTATAATCCTTGCCGAATCTTGTTTCCAGTGATGTATTTTTTAAAAAAGCTCTATTTCTTATTGGCAGGTGGACATTTATGGAGGCTGTGGTCCATTGCAATGCCCCAGGCACGAATCCAACAAATGTTTTGACATGTTGAACAATGACTATAAGTTTTATCTTTCCTTTGAGAACTCCAACTGTAGAGACTACATCACAGAAAAGTTTTTTATCAACGGTTTAAAGTAAGGCTCACTTTTTTCTTCTAGTTTCTGTTTTCTTCTTTGTTTATTTCTTTGTTTTGTTTTCTGTTTTATTCTTTGTTTTGTTCTTTTCCTTTTTTAAATTTTCTGTCGTTTTTTTTTAAAGAATTTTAATCTTTGTTTATGGTTTGTTATAAATCTTTGTTTATGGTTTGTTATAAATCTTTGTTTATGTTTGTTATAAATCTTTGGTTATGGTTTGTTATAAATCTTTGTCATCTGACTTAAAAAAGGAACGTGCTTAAAAGTTTATAAAAGAGAAAGAAAGGGGAGAAAGAGAAGGTAAGATAAAGTGATGAGAGAGAGAAAGAAAGAGAAGAGAAAGCAAGAGAGAGAGAGAGAAAGAAAGAAATGAAAAAAATAATAAGAGAAAATGAGAGAGAGAATTAAAGAGAAGTAATGACAAAATGATGAGAGTGAGAAAAAGAAATAGAAGAAAAGAGAAAGCAAGAGAGATAAATAAAGAGAAGGAAAAAGAAAATAGTAAAAGAGAGAAAGAAACAGAAGAAAAGAAAAATTGATGAGAGAGAGAAAGAGAAAGAAAGAGAAAGTGGTGAGAGAAAAAAAGTGAGGAGAGAGAGAAAGTGAGAGAAAATAAGTGTATGCATTTTTCTCCTCAAATTTAATTGCTGACACTCCAATCATGAATCACATCGCCATTAAAATGAATTGTTGCAATGGATCCCTTGATAAACCCTAAGCATTTACCTTCTTCTACCACGCCACCCCCCCCCCCCCCCGTCACCATCAAGATCAAAACATCTGTCTCACATCTCTCTCCTAAAGATAACTTACAACAGATTTAGAAACACGCCGTCAAGTTTCAGACGTGCGAGGAATTTATGGACAGCTTTGCTAAGAAAGATGTCTCAAGATGATAACGTTGTGACTAGTCTGATCCTCTCTAGTCTTCACTTAGTAACCTGTTTCAAAACACATTTATAATTTTATAAACCAAAGATACGCTTGCAATCCATAATTGCAGTGATCTGCTATTGACATATTCATCTGTCCAGTGGCGTAGCTAGAAATTCGTCATAATTGGGGTACCAGGGGCTTGACCTCCTAGGGGGCATTTTGAATAAGATTTAATATTTAATGTAAAAAAAAAATTGAACACTCATTTGTGCCCCCCCCCCTTTCTATTCTGTGAAAAACCAAAAGCGCTATTGTAATCTAATTTAATCATATCATGTTTATCGTGTTCAAAATCAATACCTACCTTTTTACCTGTTTCTCTTACAAAACTGTGGACCCTAAGGGGCCGCCTATGAGTTTGTGTGAAAACCAAAATTTTGGATTTTTTTTTTATAAATTGCTTATTGGTTGTAAACGATTAAGGGACAGATGTAAATATAACACATGTATTGGTCATGAAAATGTAAATATTACACATTTACAGGTCACCAAAATGTCAATATTACACATGTACTGGCCACCAAAATGTCAATATTACACATGTACTGGCCACCAAAATGTAAAACTCGGCCGACGAATTTTAGTAAAGAAATCACACAATTTGTATACGAACTTATTACTTATGTTAAAAATATATACTAATTATATATATTTCAATTTCAACCTATTTTTAGATTTTTTCGCCCCCCCCTCTCTAGTATGTTAACCGATTTGGTGGGATGGGAAGGTGGCGATGGCATCAATCCCCCCCCCCCCACCATAAACTTTTGAGTGGGGGGGGGCGGTCCAATCTATTTGTAGAAATCACACCTTGTTAACGGAATCAATTAAATATCTGTATGATTAAAACTTGTTATTGATATTTTAATCGACCTTTATATTATGTCGTTCCCCTGTTAGTCGATTGGGTGGGGGGGGGCGAATACATCGACTGCCCTTCCAACCTAAACCCTTTGTAGGGGGGGTGTCTTTTATTTAGAAATCATAGATTGTGAACAAAATTAGTTGCATTAATATATACTTTTTATATTATATCGATACACTTCTGGTATCTTAGCCGATTCGGTGAGGGGGGTGGGGTGATTCCTTCTACTGCCTTCCCCATCCTTGCCCTCTGAATGGGGGGGGGCGGTCCTATTTTTATGGAGAAATCATAGTTTGTGAACAAAATTAGTTGAATTTCTATATAATATAAGCTACATATCGATGTTTTAACCCATTTGTATATTATGTTGCACACACACTCTGATCTCAAATTTTATCATTTGTAAATATAAAATTAAAAAGGGTTGCACTAGGTGGGAGGGGCAATACATGCAATCGCCTTCCGCCAATCGCAAAAACCAATACTTTTTCTTTTTGTATTTTAGTTAATTAAGAAATTACAAAACAAAAAAAATTGTCACTAATATAATTTATATATGCTATAAATTAAATTATTTTATCGAGTCGCCCCACTCCCTATTCTTTAATGCCAAATGCAATCTTTAGCAGAAATTATAAAAAGAAGCAAGGATTAACGTTTTCACTGTACCGCCCCCTCCCCTTTCCAGACGAAAACATGACGTTTTAAAACTTAAGTCAAATATGACGACACAGTTTATGTAATTGCACACCAATTTATCTTAGTTATTTTAAAGACTTTTTTTTGTTGAAAATTTAGAATTCATACTAAATTTTTCATTATAAGATTAACAATTGAGATGAGTTCTGAACACAAATATTTTTTCCTAGTCATATTTTTCCAGCCTTTACTCATACCGATATTTTTCTGTTGTATAAAAAAATTGGGACTATAACTCATAGTATAGCACATTCACTTAAATCCTAAAAATGAAAAAAAAACAATCTAATTGGTTCATTTAATTTCTCCTCCCACTTTCGAAATTTTTTGTTTAGAGATGTGAAATTATAGTTTTGTAACAAAACAAAGTTACAAACATGCATATTGAACTGGACATTACTGGACATTAGGGTTTACTGGACGTTAGGGTTAGGGTTTACTGGACGTTAGGGTTAGGGTTTACTGGACGTTAGGGTTTACTGGACGTTAGGGTTTACTGGACGTTAGGGTTTACTGGACATTAGGGTTTACTGGACGTTAGGGTTTACTGGACGTTAGGGTTTACTGGACGTTAGGGTTTACTGGATGTTAGGGTTTACTGGATATTAGGGTTTACTGGACGTTAGGGTTTACTGGACGTTAGGGTTTACTGGACGTTAGGGTTTACTGGACATTAGGGTTTACTGGATGTTAGGGTTTACTGGATATTAGGGTTTATTGGACGTTAGGGTTAGGGTTTACTGGACGTTAGGGTTTACTGGACGTTAGGGTTAGGGTTTGGGAAAAAATCGCCTTCCCCACTCCAAAGTTCTTGATCCGCTAGTGCCTAGAGCTACACTTAGCACGTGACAAACATAACTAGTACACACTGACCTGAGTCTTATTTTTACATGTAAATAACGTTTATTAAATGACAATAATATACTGCAACTTCAAGCATTCATTTACATGTCACTAGTTAGATAATATACTGCAACTTCAAGCATTCATTTACATGTCACTAGTTAGATAATATACTGCAACTTCAAGCATTCATTTACATTTCACTAGTTAGATAATATACTGCAACTTCAAGCATTCAGTTACATGTCACTAGTTAGATAATATACTGCAACTTCAAGCATTCATTTACATTTCACTAGTTAGATAATATACTGCAACTTCAAGCATTCAGTTACATGTCACTAGTTAGATAATATACTGCAACTTCAAGCATTCATTTACATGTCACTAGTTAGATAATATACTGCAACTTCAAGCATTCATTTACATGTCACTAGTTAGATAATATACTGCAACTTCAAGCATTCAGTTACATGTCACTAGTTAGATAATATACTGCAACTTCAAGCATTCATTTACATGTCACTAGTTAGATAATATACTGCAACTTCAAGCATTCAGTTACATGTCACTAGTTAGATAATATACTGCAACTTCAAGCATTCATTTACATGTCACTAGTTAGATAATATACTGCAACTTCAAGCATTCATTTACATGTCACTAGTTAGATAATATACTGCAACTTCAAGCATTCAGTTACATGTCACTAGTTAGATAATATACTGCAACTTCAAGCATTCAGTTACATGTCACTAGTTAGATAATATACTGCAACTTCAAGCATTCAGTTAAATGTCACTAGTTAGATCAGAAATGGCATCCTTCACAGTAGTTATATAAATAATAAACCAAAATAAGTACAGTTACATCCGCATCTCAGTGGGCACAAAATATCATAAGTCTTTTAGAATACATTTTCACTATTAAAAATACATCCGCATCACAGCGGGTAACAATAAACTTCAATACATGTATCTAGCTCTAAGTACAGAAAGCAACTACTAAAACTGTATGTACTATTTCAAGTCCCAAAGGTTATTGCTACTCACTTCAAGTGAATTTAGTCCTTCTTACTTCCTCTTTCTATATCAGAGGTTTCTCGTGGCTTTTCACCTTCTTGACCCAAGGTAAACAAATAACAGTTAATGTCTAGCGAGACTGTGACATTGCTATAGTTAAAAGGAAAATAAGATTCCTTCTTCTTTCAAAATAATCCTTGAACGTGATCTGCTATGTTCAGACTTGAATGTGGACTAACATGTTAAGCCTTGAATGTAGCTGCTATGTTCAGACTTGAATGTGGACTAACATGTTAAACCTTGAATGTAGCTGCTATGTTCAGACTTGAATGTGGACTAACATGTTAAGCCTTGAATGTAGCTGCTATGTTCAGACTTGAATGTGGACTAACATGTTAAACCTTGAACGTGAGCTGCCATGTTCAACCTTTGCCTTTTTAACTGCTGTTTCTATCACGCCCATACAAAATGTGACCCAATCCTCGACGTGATCCAATCCTCGCAAGCAAAGTCCACATTTGTCTTAACAACGTATTAATTGGACTCAATCAATAACACTTCCAGTAGGCCTACCGTTACTTGTCTTTCATCTAGTCGTCATTTCAAAATCCATGGGAATTAGTCTTCTGTATTTGACTAATGCTTATTTTGTTTTGTTTTGTTTGTTTTGGTCACATCCTCAGAGAAAAATAATTTAACTAAATTATATTTTTTAATGATTCTTGTGTTGTCACGTAATGAAATGATTGTGCAAAATTTCAGCTTGACCCGAGATTGGGTGTGGGAGAAATAACGTGTACAAACTTCTACCTGACAGACAGAGTGATCTAATATAAGCTTTATAAAAAAATATTCATTTTAATTAGGCACATCTGAATAATGTCAATTGAATAAAACTCGTGGGCGGTTTTTGCGAGTCCGTTACATATGCATATTATCTCACACACGATCTGATATTTAGTCGAGATTAACATTTGCTGGCACGAACTGGCTTTTAAATCTTTTTTTTTTTTTAGAAAATGTTTAATCGTAGGCCTATATATGTGCATATCATATGCGTAGTTTGTTGTGCTCTTTTTTTGTAAACTAGGGTTTCGAAATACATTTAACTAGTTGAACACAAATAATTACTTTTTGTTTCAAACTTACATCACATTTATGCAAAGCATTATGGATGAAGGTCTATCTATAGACCTATTTAAATCTTGGCAGTTGGAAGCATATGTGGCAGAAAACAAAGCATTTTTTCAATAGTCTCTACGTCTGTCTGTCTGTCGGGAAAGATTCTTTTACACTTTTTTTCTCCCAATTTCCCATTCTCGAATGAGGTTAACATTTTGTCCACAATTAGTCAGAGTCGAAGACAATACCTGATGAATCAAGAAAAAAAACACGATTTGTTTATCAAAGACACAATACACAATATAAGCTTTGCTTTTTGTATACGGTACATTTTTTTTGTACATTTTGCTTGTTCATTAGAATCCGTCTTGTTGTTTTTCACCATGTTTCCGACCTTTCACAATGTCTGTTTCTTTGTTTCAGGCATGACGTCATTCCAATCGTGATGGGGGCAGCACCGGAAGACTACGTCAGAGCAGCGCCACCTCACAGTTTCATTCATGTGGATGAATTTGAATCCCCCAAACATTTGGCAGACTATCTTCATCTGTTAGACAAAGATGATAAACTTTATAATGAATACTTTCAGTGAGTCACTTCACATGATCAGTTAGATAAATGGTTTGAATGTAAAATACAATTTTGGATTATTACAAATAAGATTATAAAAAAAAACAACTGAAAAAACTTGTGGTGCAAGAAAAATAATTTTGAGATGATGAGTGCCCTGCTTGTCTTTATTTAGAAGACACGGTGCAAATAAGTGCAAAACAAAAATTGTATGTGCTTTTAAAATGACATAGCCAATCAAAATGTCTATATTTAGACAGGAAACACCAAAAAGTTAGCTCTATTAGGTTTGTCTCCATTGTTGATGATGCCCTAAGAAGGGGTTTTGTTTAGCTTCGATATTATTATCTAGCTGCAGTTTATTCTATCTCATCTGTCCCTTGACCTAGGGGTGCTGGGACATTTCACATAACAAACTCCCTCCATTTTTCCCTGTCACCAGCTGTTCTTAGCAGGCTATCAAGAGAAGTCCAGTCTTTGACATTGTCCAGTCTTTGAGCGACCTTTTTCTTCATGCTCCCACCACTCTACTTTGAAGAATGACTTTGGACAATGAGTCATGTCTTACACTGTGACCAAACCAGATCAGTTTTCGTCTCTACGCAGTATTGAGTTCTTTCTATTTGCCAGCCAGAGTGTTAATTTGTAAAAGTACATACTCATTTGTCTTCTGCTCCTGGGATCTGATACCCAGCTGGTTCCTGGAGCATTTACTCTCAAAGGCTTGAATTCTTCTTGCAGTCTCAGTTCCACAATTTTCTCATGACGGTGGACGTCAAGCTTAAGTTCTTGTTGTTTTTTTCTCTTCTATTGATCCTCCATCTCTTTATGCTTGACCCCAGGTATTTAAATGAGTCCATTAGCTACAGTTTATTTTGTTAATAGGAAGTTTACCAATAACACTTTAATTTATTTTGTCACTAAAAAAGGTCCCTTTTTTGTCTGACAGGTGGAAAGGCACAGGGGATATAATCAACACGTTTTTCTGGTGCCGAGTTTGCGCACTTGCTCACGATGACGATAGGGGACAGTCGTGGTACAACGATGTGGAAGCATGGTGGAGGAACTCGGAGGTTTGCATCGGAACGGATAACTGGAGAAACAGAACCAAGCCGAACCAGCTGATAGCAGACATGCCTATTGTCATACCGCGGAAGTAAACACCAAGTTAGCAGCTGGTATACTGTCCAGATATCCCTTGTCGTTGTCCAAAAACATGCAAAAATGAACAATAATAAGGCTGCCATTTATATAAATAGTTATTAATGAAATGGTTTGTATAGCCTTGCCAAGAAGTGTTGTTGTTTTTCCTGGAATCCAATGCTAGTTAGAATAATGCTACCAGTTAGTTTAGCACTTTAGGCAGATGAACATTTAGACTTGTTACTTAAGAATTCTAAGCTTCATAACCCTTCCAAAGTAGGACAAGTGGGGATTGGAGTACCGTACGAGCTCCAAACAGATTCTTTCAACAAAAAAAACCCAGTGAAATAATAATCTTATAAACATGAATAATGTTTACAGTAAGGTTGTGTTTCTTTTTGACAGCTCTAATTGTAGCAGGCCCATAGATATAGAGTTTCAAAAAGAGAGAGGTTGCATTTCATCAAAGCAATACTCAGTTAACAGGAAGTTCAAACTAGAGTTGCTATTGATGGCAATATCTCCCTGCGTTGTGTGCAGGCAGTTTCTGTCCACAGTGTTTAACTCAGCTTGGGAGAACTGTTTTTTTTTTATGTATTCACTGTTAACTCTAACATTGATAATGTTTTTATTTTCAAGTATGCATTCCATTTTTTTAACCTTTTTGTGTTCTTGTATACGTACGTCATTAAGTTCTGATTGTTTTCAAGAAAGATAACTATAGCTTATTCTATTCATGTTGAACTGGCCATGAGAGATTTCTTCAAACATGTATGCTTATGTAGGACCTTGTGAATGTGTATTATGTTAGATGGAGCTAACCCCTTCAAACTTAAAAAGTTTTTTTTTTAAATAGTTTTATTTATTTATGTACTAAATTATTTTATGTATTTCATTGTTTATCAATTTTAATATTGTCTTTATTTTTTTAAAATCTTAGTGTATATATATATCTATATATGTATCTATATATATATATATATACATATATATATATATATGTATATATATATATATATAGGATGTATGGGGATTATGTGATTACTGTAGTATAAATAATAGAGCCACGGCATTTCTCTGTTCTCTCTTATTTATCTGCTTTAAAAAAAAAAGTGAACAGTGTAAAATGATTTGTTCTTCTTTAGAGGGTTTTTATGTTACTTTTCACCTTTTGTTTTCTTCATGACCCTCTAGTGGTTCACAGGTGATTCACTAGTTGAAAAACTTTGCTATATTAAATTTATGTATGTCGTTGCGACCCTATCAAAGACCATTTAATGTTGAATGTTACCATGGCAACAAACATTCTTTAAAATTCTTTTTTTTTATTCTTTTACAAGATTTTTTCTTGGTTAAATGTATTTTATCTTGTTGTTTTCCTTGTATTCAATGTTTGATATGTCCTTCTATCAATGAATTCCAGCGTTTAACTACAAAGTAATCCATAACATTGTTATTTTGACACTATTTCTATGACATTTTATTCTCTTGTTGTTATTTGTGTGTGTGTGTGTTTTTAAAAATGTTTTTGTGATAATTTTTTCTTTCATTCCGGGAGAAATAAGAGAACCAAAATATAACTGTTAAATCATTTCAGTTCTAATTCATCGTGATAAAAGTCTCAGAGAACAAATGTGGTAATAGTTCTGATAATGCCGATGTATAACCTGTCTGTGGACATGGAAAGGAGATAACATGATTGAATATTACTTTTAAGTGCCTATTGTAACTCCTAGACAGACCATGTGTAAATCTGTTTTGCTGCACTGAGACAGTCTCCCAAGCTTGAGGGGATGAAGCTCTGTGTGTGAAAGAGCTCGTACCTTACATTCCTCTTACTATGTCAATGCTGGATTTATATTTTCTATGACTTTAAAAAAAGGAATGCTCATTATAGCCAGATTTAGCCAGGATATATAGCTATTTCTACAACTATTGTTCCCATGCCGTCTAGTTTCTTTGGTATGGGTTGGTCCGTTCCTTGAACCTACAAAAATACATGTCTACTAAGCCTAGTACGTAATCCTTTTGGCAGATTTTTTAAAAGGGGATATAACTGTGTATGCACAAAGCAAACCAAGCAATTCTTCAGTGTGAGTTAATAAAGAGGGCTTTTGATTGCAACTTTTTTTACACACACATATCTATAAGACACCGTCTCTGTAACTTTATATAATTAAATGAACGTGCCGATTTCGTGTAATAATTGAATCTTTAATTTGCATATCTCTCTCATTATGAATTCATTAATGAGTACTCAGTTATTCTGTAATGAAATGTTTTGAATATTTGCAATTATAGTAAAATTGAAATAGTCTGAACATAGAGAACTCCTAATGGTTAACCTTTTAAGGTACTGGAAGTAATCCTAAGAATTACCTTTAAATGGATTGAATGTGTTGAACTATTTTTTTTTTAATATATTTGAACAACTAGAATAATACCGTACATCAATGGTTACTTTTCCTTTAATTACTATCGTATCTGGTACAAATAATTTTTTTTTTGTGGGAAGCGTGGTCGAGAGGCCAAGTGCTCTTGAACTTGCCTTGGCTTGGCTACCTAGAAGGGGACTCGAGGTTCGACATCCGACTCGGGCAGGGTTGTGTTTACTGAGCGCCTAAAGGCAGCATGGAAAACCAACTCCTAGATACCTCCTCCCCCCCCCCCCCCAACTGGTCCACAAATGAGATTGGACCAAAGGCGCTCTGAGCATGCTATAAACATGAAAGTAGCGCTATATAAAAGCTATAATAATAATAATAATAATTTTATCTTATATTGTCACTGACCTATAAAATGATTTCAGACTTGGTATGTTTTCTACATTTGTCTCCCCTCCTCCCAAAAATAGGAAGCTTTTTTACCACAGCAGCCTCCACTTGAGCATATTCTGTCTATGTGAACTGTGATATATCTAATATTCCTAGAAGGTTAAGAACTATACCATTTGACAGAGTGATTTGTTCCGTGTTAATGTTTGGGCATGACTGTCCAGTGTTTGTAGTAAACTGGGCCCAATGTTTTCCTGTTATTGCTCTTTAGATGTGTCTGTGTGCAGGGCCTGTGTAGGTCTGGCTGAATGAGAATCAAGGTGTTGGTTGATAATGAGCTATTGTTATATTCATGTACGTTCAATGAGGACACAGCTCAATGCACCAAAGTCTAGATTATTAAATGAAGTCTTGTATAGGTTTTAGTTTTGTGACTTTCCTAGCTTATCATCAAACTTCTTACCTTTTGTTTGCATAATCACTGCCTTTAAATATAAATGCTAAATATAGAATAGTATCGTTTCGTTATATGACACTTTCACAAATGTAATTAGTCCTTTCTCTTTTCATTTTTTTAAGCTCAATGACAGTGTCCTCACGTTTCTCCTTGTTGCTTTTTTCTTTTTTCTCGCTGACTGTCATTTACTGTATTTTGAATGTAACACGGATCTTAAAAATCCTAAAGTTAACAATGAGCAGATAATTGTGATTAGAATGAGCAGGTGGGAAGTGCATTCAGTTGATAACGGTATGTTGTATCTGAAGCACCCCACACTCACACACTGTATTGACAAAGAATGTCACAAGGAATTATTTTAAAATATATTTTTTAAAAATAAATAATGCGGTCACTGCAAAAAATATATTTATGCTTAGCTTCTCTATTTGAGGCATTTCCCACAGATTCATGAGTAACTTTATGAATGCACTGAGTAAGACTGTGGCAGCACTATGGAATCCATGGGCGGAATTCAGCTTAAGTTGTGATTTTATTTAAGAAATATTTTAGTGCCACATGAATCCATGAACTCATACACACACACATTTGATCCCCACTCTGTATATCTTGGTCGAGTTGTTAGCCTGCTTCTACTTAGTGACACCAAAACATGACCTTTTTATTTCCAAGAAACACAAACAAGTGAAGATTAAAAACTTACATTACCTTCAGTAGCTTGAAAATATTTGTCTAGATAAGTGACACTGTCATTGCAATAGTAGCAGTTTTTAAAAAATGCCATGAGAAACATAGACTGGCCAGGGAGACGAATTGTATTCGCCCATTTTTTTTTCGAGTTCTCCCGGTAGTGAAACAATAATCTTCATTATTCTTTACCCATAGGTCTACTTTGATGCCATCTCTATTTGACTTGCCATCTAGTAGCCCATAATGTTATTATATAGAGATTGATTCTTAAGGTTATATATAAGCACATTTTTGCTTTCCTTTGGATGGTTTGGAGTTTCTTCATTATATTCTGCTTTTAAAAGGCCGCCAGTTGTAATTTTTTTTTTAATCTATGGTCTATGTTCAACTCATTATGTGTGTGCATGAATAAATGGGCAAACTTATTAGGCCTAGACATTATATAGGCCTGTGTATATTATGTTTTTACACATTGAATGATATAGTGTGAACACTAGTTTACTTGGCACAAAATATTTTTGACGTATCTTTTTCCGTTGCTTGTTTTAACTCTGACTGCTGTTGTTGAGTGAAAAAGAAAATGGTGGTGTCCCTTTGGCAAAGCATAATAACTTTCACCAAGGCCCAACTATTGTAACTGCATATTATATTATGGCAGCTTGTTTTTCTGTAACTCATACATTTATATATGTTTTTATATGTTTTGTTTTTAAATAGAAGACTTACTCAAAGTATATATTGTGTATATAAAATGGACAGGACCTAGCACTAATCATAATATGCAAGCGTAATCCAAGTAGACCTAGATGTAGAATCTATTATAGTTTTAGTACTCCCACAGTTAGATGTAAACAATATGTTTAGTAGATAATATGGGCCAGGTGTTTCCCAAACTATGTTCCACGGAACCCTAGTGTTCAGCGAGGCCTGAATAGATGTTCCTCGAACTACTGGAATAATTAGCTAGTAGACCATTACTTGAATAAACTCATTCTCTCCGTAATTATTTTCTATGACCCCGACAGAATTATTCATTTTGCTTATTTGTAGCTCACTTCCCTGTTATGATTTAACTTCTAGAACTTTGTTATCAGAAAATATTTTATTGGGTATAGAAAGGCAATGCATGCTCTTTTTATAATGTAACATTGTTTATATAAACCAAAAATGAATTTAATGGGATGAAATCAACAATGGTATCGTCAATTAGGAGAGAAAGAGTTAAACTCTGTAAAAAATAAACAAAGTGTTCCACTAAATGTGCGAAGTGCTCTGTTAAGGAGAAAGTTTGAGAAACACTGGCTATAGATAGATATTTATAGTATTGGAAATTTTGTTACGTGGGTGTTAATTCGTAAACAAAAACAAGTTCTGGTGCACACAATACAGAATTGCTAAACAAAGTATAACCAAAACAATGTATGTGCAACTTTTTCTGCTCTGTAGAATCAATCTCTGAACTTTTTTACTTGTCATTTTTATTTCCTAGTTGGCGACTAGACTATTGTGGCCCACGTAACTTTTATCTATTTAATTCCAAATTTTTTCTTTATCTTTTTTTTTTCTTTTGTTTTTCTTTAGATTCAATTATATCGCCACCACTTTGTTTATATCGCTTCGAACTCTTTTTTTTTTCTTAGTGTGTAAACCTGATCTAAAGGGAGCTGGTAAACAAAGAGCAGATTACAGAGATGAATTACTAGTTTGAAAATCCCCAGTTTATATACAATAGACTCATTACAAAATACTATAGATATGCAATGATAATTTCTAAAAAAAAATAGGTCATCAATACTTAAACAGGCTTGACATTTTTTTGAAAACTGGATTTAGCTAGGAGACATAAGAAAGAATACATTCATAATATATAGGTCTGTGATTGATATCTGCTCAAATTGGTGAATATTATAAGAAACAAATCATAGAATCGCATTGTTTTGAAACATTAATAAAAAGTGTCGATCACAAGCTCGCTTTTCTGAATTTCTCGCTCAAATAATTAGCTGCCCGACATTGTTTATCTGCTTGGATCAAAAATACTTACACAAATAGACTTAATTATTAATCTTCTTGTTATAAAAGACAGACGTTACTTTAAAAAAAAAAGATGATGATTACACCCTAGGCGTCATGTCAAGAAATTACCTCATGCTTTCATTAGTGTACATTGTTTCATATAACTTTTCTTATAGTTTATAAGACTATGAGGTTTTTGTCTAGACCATATTTGATTACATCCAGAGAAAGTATTCTAAACATTTAGAGCTGTGGTACCTCCCAGAATCACGGTGTTTACTTTTGATCTCCGATAAATAGAGTTTAGAAAAACAGGTTATATGTTCATCATTCTTTTTTTCTTCATGTTTTATTTTTAATATCACGTGATATTATTTTCTCATTTCAATAATTCTTAAACTGCTTTATCTCTGTACGTTTCTGACACCATATCTTTAAATTATTTTACATTTGTTTCAATATATTTATATACATATTGAGATCAGAACTGTATATTTATCATATTCTTGATAGTTCAAAAATTTAAATAATCTTTGCAAACATTCCTAGATCCTAAAACGTAAATCTGGAAAATCAACAAAATTTACAGAAAATGTTTTAATTTATTTTTGTTTGTTTTCTCAATGAGTTGAGAGTGATTTTGACCTGGTCACTGAACCTCTGTGACTGAACTAAATCTTTCATCTGTGATTTCTGTGAGGGTGCACGACTTTATGGTGATGTGTTTTCTTCTGCTTTTTTTTTTTTTAATTTACATTTGACACTGTCCAGAGTTGGCATGAGTTTATATTGGGAGATAATCCGTTAAATATAGCCTTACTTCCCCTAGCCATAAAAGTCATAGCCTTTATTTGTCTCAAATTATGTAAAACAACTTTCGTTCATACACTAATACGCTTAGTTAGTCAAGGTATTCTTATTCAAATGTTAGGAAGAATCTATAACATTTGTTAGTAAAGGTATTCTTATTCAAATGTTAGGAAGAATCTATAACATTTGTTAGTAAAGGTACTCTTATTCAAATGTTAGGAAGAATATATAACGCTCTGTGTGTAAGAAGAAGTCCTAGCCCCATGGTTCGCAGCCAAACATTGTTTTTAGATTGAAATTCTATAGTAGTATTTTAAGTAAACATTTAAACTAGCATACAGTTGAAAGCCTAGTGAAACAATTTGAATAGAAAGATGATTAAAGATAACCGAAGTTTCATTTAAACTCATTTAAAGTTTATTAATGAGCCTAACATCAATGATCAGCAATTAAACCCTGCACGAAGCTCTGGACATGATAGTCTGTAACATTTATGTCTGTTTTTTTTTTAATATTACAGGTGAACTACAATTCTAAATGTGTTAATGTTAATGTACAATCTATTTTTTAAAACAATGATATACTGTCTGTGGTATTTACATAACATACTGTTGACTGCTTGTATTCATAATAAATTTCAAAGTTTAATTTGCCAGATTTTTTGTTTCCTTTTTTAGCGGCCCCCGAAAGGGGAAAAGACGCTATTAGTTTTGTGCGAGATGTCTGTCCGTCTGTCCCGTTTAGATCTCGTAAACTAGAAGAGATATTGAAAATCCGACTTCACAATATTTTAGACCATTCAAAGTTATGATGCAACGTCTACTTTTTTTTTCCTGAAAGCGAAAATTCTAATTTTTAAAATCAATTATGCAAGCAGTTTTTTTATAAGAAAAAGCTAATTAGTATGCATTATATGTTAGACCTAATATAAGACGAATAGTAATCTTATAAACATCATTTTCGTGAACATTTTTCTATATAGCGGAATTTTTTTTTTTTCGAGGATTCGAATATGAGATTGAGCCTTTTCAAAACAATTAACTTATTTAGTTCGAACCGAGGGTCCCGGGTTCGAATCCCGGTGAAGACTGGGATTTTCAACTTTTGAGTCTACCCAGCTCTAATGGGTACCTGACATTAGTTGGGAAAAAGCAAAGGCGGTTGGTCGTTGTGCTGGCACCCTCGTTAACCGTAGGCCACAAAAACAGATGAACTTTACATCATCTGCCCGATAGACCACAAACTAGTTAGGCCAGGCTCACATCTAACTTTACATTCACTTTCACGTATCCTTTGATCTGCGGAACGGTTGGGGCACTACACAAGATCTGTTAACCTTCTTTCTCTATTCTTATCTCTCATTTGTCTTTGATATAATTTCATTCGGATGTTCTTTCTGAAAATATTGAAGCCTACCTGGGAGAACCACTGGTCGTGCGGTTTGCGCGCTGGACTGTCGTTTGGATTTATCGACGATCGAAGGTTCAAACCCTGCCTGCTCCCATCCCCCGTCGTCCTGCGGGAGGTTTGGACTAGGAAGTAAACTATCTTCAACTCTGAAGGATTATCCGAATTATGTAAAACATTTTACTTCGGGGGTCGATTTTGAGTTTGTGTTTCCACACAAACTGTCTTTTGTAACCTTGTTTTTTTCTGAAATACTTGACAAAATGTGCAACACCAAGCAGCTTTTTGAACAGTTTAATCTAATCAGTTATAATTGAGTTAAGGTTAGGCTTAAATAGGTACCACAAGCCTTATGTTCATTTTTACTGGATCCACCCCCACTCACCTGCATAAAAATGGATCCACCACCATTAATCTGCATACAAACTGAATTCACCCCCGTATGTCTGTTGTTTTTTTCTCCCTTCACTAAAAATGTACTTTCCAGTTGTTTTTTAATTCCTCTTATTGGCTTGCTAACTTTTTATAGGTAGACGGACACTCAGTGGAAACTAAGAAAACTGTCATGACATCTTTGAATAAAAAAAATTCTTTATTGGCCACGCAGTAAAAAGTCTGGTTTGGCCGTTATCATTTTTAAAAAAATATAATCCTCTCCAATATACACTTGAGGTGACCAAATAAACTCTTGGTACTTGGACATACTGTCACCTAGTTATACCAAGACTAATCGTCATAAAAAACATGAACACTGGCCTGTAACTTTTCAACCTATGAACAATTTAAACCAATAAGATCGTTTTAAACAAGTGTGAGCAGGTCAGGCAGGCGAGAGTGAGAGAGACCTATTCTCTGCTGCTCAACATTAAAATTTACCAACAGTAAGCAGATGTTTGCGCTACTGGGTGGGCTCAATCTGTGCACCTCGGTATGGTGACCAAGGGGCTAGAGTCACCTAAGTAACCAGACAACTAACTATACTAACTTGACTAAATGAAAACAAGATAACAAACTTTAGTTTACGATAAATAAAACAAAAAGAAACTTTATTTACATACAAAAATAAATCAATAATAAAATATAATATATACACTAACTTGACAAATCACTACTACTGAACCCATCAACTAACTAAAACCCTCTAAATCTACACCACTACAAAACTAACCAAACCAACTATCTAACTAAATCACTACAACTACTACCCTAGACCTAGATCGACAAACAAACTACAATAAACTAGTCTAGATCTACAATATCCTACGACTACAACCAACCCATAACTAATACTAAAACAAGAACATCTTAGCCTTAGTACACTTACTATCTAGACTAAACTAATTACTAACTAGCTAAAGCAAGAAACAGACTATAACTAAGCCACTAATAAGGCAACACTAGAGAAACAAAATAACACTAGCTTCCCTAGAATTAGAATAGATCTACAGAAACAATAACAAAACTTTAAAACTAGATCTATCAATAGCAGAAACAAAATAACACTAGATTCCCTATTATTTAGAATAGAATTAGAATAGATCTACAACAGCAGTTATAAGCAGCAGCTATTTCAGCAGAGTAATTGCAGCAGCTAAAAGCAGTAACACAGCAGCTAAAAGCAGTAACAATAGCCTGCAAAACTATATTATATTCTATTAGGACTGATGGACGCCGCCATCTTCAATACAGCATGTTGCCAACTATTATGACAAATAGTCCAAGTAGAAAATAAAATAACTACCTTACACATAGTGTGACATAGATCTAGTAAAAAAAAAAATAGTTACAAACTTACAGGCCGTCCCAGGTACAGGATTAAAAATATAATTAGACAACAGACCACAAAGATCTTCAGCTGTCACACAGACAGATATGGTACTGACCACTGATCAAATGTACACTCAACTGTTTTAAGACAGCATGTAGTACATCCCTTTTATACTATCCCGCACTAACCTATATAAATATGCGGAAGTACAATTATAAAATCTGACACTAACCTATAAAATATATAAAAATAGCTCTAACCTATACAACAAAAATACATTTAAAAAATAGCTAAAATTGCATATAAAACTAGCTCTGGGAGCGCAAGCTCACACAAGGTTACAAAAGAAAGTTTGTGTAGAAACACAAACTCAAAATCGGCCCCCGAAGTGGTCCGCTCAGGCAGATAAAAAGGCAGGTTTTAATGTTTTCAGAAAGAATATCAGAAACTATGAACTACAAACTATCAACAACTACAACACTATTAACAACTACAACCCTATCTCGTCGATACAAAAAGAAGAGACGTGCTGTTGTATTGTTAGTTCGACTAAAGACTTGATACCACAGGATACGGAGATTTATTAATGTTATTATTATTATTACATTGTTAATATTCATATGTATTCGATGAACTGATAGTTATGAAGATATAGTTTAATCCTAGGTGTCACTTACAAAGAACGGATCACGAATGAAGAGATTAAAACCAGGATTAATACAGCAATTGGACCCCACGATGACTACTAACCACTGTCAAAAAACTCAAACTTCTATGGCCACTTCATAACGTCCTCAGGGCTCGCAAAGACTTCTTCAAGGAATAGTACCGGGAAGAAGAGGAAGACAGAGAAAGCGATGGGAAGACAGTGAATAAAATTCTATCATAGACAAAGGGGAGACAGTGTCCGCCGACCTCCTTTTGATGTCCTCTGGTAACTGGAGTAAGTTCACCTTATGCTCTCAGGGTGTTCTGAAAAGGGCTAACGTTGCGGGAGCCCCAACTTTCCTAGCAGACTCTCATGCTCTCCTGGTGCAGAGTTCTGCTGGTGAGGTTTGTGGAAAATGCTAAGCTCTGACTGACATAACCCCCTGCACGCTCGTCTGGTGTAGAGTCTGTGTCTGTCGGGTCTATAGCTAATGCTGAACTGATCAGCCGCGGCCTTGGAGACTAGTGAAGGGTCAATCCATTACAATCTGCGGGCTCTAAACTGGTGGTTACAAAAAAGGTCTTCTGCCTCACTCCACTGCCCAAACGAGTGAGGGGCTGAACTAACCATCAAAGGCAAAGGACAGAAAGAAATGGAGAAAGACGGTATATAGATCTTGTGTGTTGCCCCAGTGGTCCAACAGACTAAGGGATAGGTGAAGGTGAAGCTAAATCTGAACCTGGCCTAACTGATGTTATTGAATCATCTTCTTTTTTTTTTTTTTGAAGTAACGTCTGTATCATATAAGATAAGATAATAATATTTAATAAATTGTTTAGTAAAGGGGGAATCTCTAAATCAAAGCCTAAACTGATAAAATTTGTCTTTAAAAGAAAAAAAAAACGTTTCACTTTTGTTTAGTTTTCTAGTGGCAACAGGGACGCTGCAGTTCACGTGTATAATATAAAACATACTTATGTATTTTGTTTTGAATTATATTTCACTTATATGAATACTAATGGGACATTTAGGTAGCTAGTAGGACAGAAAATACTTGGTCTAGTAATACCAATTTTAAAAAAAACCCTAAAACCGTTTGCATAATTGTGTTTAAAATTGTAAATAGTTACCTCTCTTACTAAATAGTTGTAAAAATTGTGTATTTTTATGAAAAAGCTACTTACATAGTTGATTTTAAAAAATAAATTATTAACTTTTAGAAAAGAAAAAAAGTAACCGTTGCATCAGAACTTTAAAAGGTCTAAAATATGATGTTGGATTTTCAATATCTTTTTTAGTTTACGAGATCTAAACGGGACGGGCGGACAGACCAAACAAAACTAATGGAGGCTATTCTTCTTTCGGGGGCCGCTAATATAATAGTTTCAATAACAACTAGAAGTATGATTTGAAAAAAAAAAAGATGCTAAAACGGTACAACCAGTAGCACCAATTATACTCGTGTTTTTCAGCTGCTTCCAAAAAAAGGCAAATCAAACGCGGAACCACTGACGGATCCAGAACTTTGGAGTGGGGGGGGGTGATTTTTTTCCAAACCCTAACCCTAACACCCAGTAAACCCTAACCCTATGCATAAACGTGCGCATATATATATATATATATATATATATATATATATATATATATATATATATATATATATATATATATATATATATATATATATATATATATATATATATATATATATATGAGAATAAAAAAAGCAGGATTTCTCAACCTCCGGCGAAAAACAAAACAACTGGGGCAGCGCTATAAGGTTTCCTATTGGGCAAAAGCGTTTTCTTGCATTCTTCACTGCAGAAACGCATTCTCCTGACATCTACTGCTCATAATTCATCAATGGAGTTCGGGGCAAAGCCCCGTTGCCAAAAGCGTTTTCTTGCATTCTTCACTGCAGAAACGCATTCTCCTGACATCTACTGCTCATTATTCATCAATGGAGTTCGGGGCAAAGCCCCGACGCCAAAAGCGTTTTTTTTTTCATTCTTTACTGCAGAAACGTATTCTCCTGACATCTACAGCTCATTATTCATCAGTGCGGTTCCGACGCCAAAAAAGATTTCTTGCATTCTTCACAGAAGAAACGCATTCTCGTGACCAAACGCTCATTATTCATACTATTAAAAAAGGACTTTTCAAATAATGCAATACAACAGAACGTCTCTTCTTTTTGTATCGACGGAGATAGGGTTGTAGGCCCTTAATACATTGCAAATAAAACCGATTTTTACCTTGAAAAGATAAGATAACCCACATATTTAGATTTTGGCTTTGAGGATCGACTCCGAAAAAATAATATTCAATAAAACTCAAGTATAAATTGTGAGTTATAGTCCCAAATTTATTTAACTAGCAAAATATCTAATTAAGTAAAGGTTGGGAAAAGGTACTAACTTTCTTAAAATAATAATTATAAATTCATGTGAAATTACATAAACTCTGTCTGGAAATGGGAGGGGCGGTAGAGTTAAAACGATTAATCTTCGATCCTTTAATAATTTCCACCAAAGATTGCATTTGGCATTAAAGAATAGGGGTGGATCGACTCAACTAATTTTGTTCACAAACTATGATTCTTCATAAAAATAGGACCGCACCCCCCCCCCCCCCACTCAGAGGGCTAGAGTGGGGAGGGCAGTACATGCAATCGCCCTCCCCCCAACCCCACCGAATCGGCAAGATACCAGAAAGGGATTGACATAACATAAAAGTTACGAAGCAGGACGTTTTGGCGCCGCCGTTTTGGCGCGAAGGTCGTTTTGGCGCGAGCCGTTTTGGCGACGGGACGTATTGGCGCGAAATACATTATGTACGTTTATTGTATTATTTCTTTTTAAAAAAATGATTCGTATCTATGTTTTACATGAGTGTTTATGTTAAGACATATTTTTCACGTACTAAATGTAAATGTGTATTTGTTTTTCACATCACTGGATAAAATTATTAGTGAATGGTCCAAACTACGCGAGCTTATAAAGACGTAGGGGCGAAAAGATTGAAAGAGAGGGGTAGACATTGGGCCGCTCTCGGAATTGTCAAATAAAAAAAATCTTTTGGAAAGAAATCCAACAATGTCATCCAGTGCGATTAGCAGAACTCACATATAGCATGTCATTACCATTCAGGAATCTGACTTATTATAGGCCTATATTCATGAAATAAGCAAAACCTTTATAATTAAAAAAAAAAAAAATTCGCTGAACGGTGTTAGAATTCATACTATACATACAATATTATGGTAGAGTGAAATAAACATTGTTATAAAAGCTACGTGCTTATTAAATTATCGTCAAATCTCGCGCCAAAACGTCCCGTCGCCAAAACGGCTCGCGCCAAAACGTCCCGTCGCCAAAACGGCGGGGCCAAAACGGCGGCGCCAAAACGGCGGCGCCAAAACGTCACGTACCGTAAAAGTTATATATTAATTGAATTAATGTTGTTCACAAACTATGATTTCTCCATAAAAGTAGGACCGCCCCCCCCACTCAAAGGTTTTTGGTGGAAAGGGCAGTAGAGGTATTCGCACCCCCCCCCCCCTGCCAATCGGCAAACAGGGAACAACATAATATAAAGATCGGTTAAAATATCAATAACAAGTTTTAATCATATAGATATTTAATTGATTCTGTTAGCAAGCTGGGATTTCTAGAAATAAATTGGACCTCCCCCCTCCACTCGAAAGTGTAAGGGGGGGGGGGGGGGGTGGGGTGGCGGGATTGATACCATCGCTCCCTTCCGACCCCACCAAATCGGCCAACATACTAGAGGGTTAGGGTTAATCTAAAAATAGGTTGAAATATAAATAATTAGTATATATTATTAACATAAGTAATAAATTCGTATACAAATTGTGTAAATTCTATACTAAAATTCGTCCGCTCCCCCCCTACGATCGCTCCTGCCGCCCCCCCCCCCTGGATCCGCCAGTGCGCGGAACAGGTTTACGTCATGCCAAGCATCGACGAGCAAAACCTGGAATACCAACAAAGGATGCTGATCAGTTTTGTGGATTTAAAAAAAAAATTGATAGCGTCCACTTTGGAAAAAAGCAAGAGAATAAGACATCTCGCAACAATTTGTCCAGATTCAGCGACATGTCTAAGCGAATCGAGCTGTTGTGTCACAACTGACGCTGGAATTGTTCAAACTCGAGACGGATACGAGATTGTGGTGTATTTTATCCCCATTTCTCTTTCTTGTAGCCATGGACGATGTCATAGAAATACATTAAACAGGCTACATTTGGGTTCCTATGGAATAAACCGAGTTGGATTGTGCAGACGACGTAAAGCATTACTTTGAAATACAATGAAATGTATACACTAGATGACGCATAAAGACACGCCCTCAAAGTTATGCATGTTGGGTGCAGGATACCCAGTACCCCCATCAACATTGGTCCTACAGATCTTGAAAAAAATAGAAAAGTTAACCTATCGAGGTAGCGCTACCTCACGCGATGGAGATGCATATCGTGGAGTCGCATGTCGGATGGGAAAGCAGGTGCTGTCTTTCAAAAAGTACGGACTATCTCAACAAAGAAATCAATTAGCCTGGAGATTAAAATCCATCTACTCAATACAATCATTGTCCTTACGGCCACCTCAATTCGAGACGAGGAAGGCCGAAAAGAGGCTGAGCAGTGATGTCTGAGAAGGATCCTGCGAATACCAAACCGAGATAATGTAACCGATAGAGAAATCTTTTTCCGCACAGGTATTTGTGATTGAGATTTGTGAGACATATCGATGGACATTAGTCAGACTTAACATGAAAGCCGAAAAGAGGAAAGCAAAAACATGGCCGTCGACAACTATTTGGCGTCACGCCTTTTTAGAAGTCTTGAATTTCGTGGGCACCAGCTTGAAAGTTGCAGTGAAAGTCGCTTTAGACTGATTTTAAAACGCATAAATTTTCTTATAATAGGAAGATTACAAGTCAAATAGAAATTAAATTAAAAAGGCTTGGGACATGTTGATACTAAACTGAGATACATTCAAGGTAGCAACTTTTTTAAGTTTAAGTTTTTTAAGTTGCATTTTGGAAAAGTGCATTTTCCGACTTGGGTGTAACCCTGGTGGATGTTACCCGGTGCGGCCCCCCCCCTCCCCGCCCTCCCTAGTGACGCCACTGGTCTGTAGTTCCCTGGATCAGATTTTTCTCCTTTTTTAAATAGGGGACTGACGTTAGCTTCTTTCCACTCACTAAGTACCCTGCCCTGATTTAGTGATGCCTGAACAAGTATTTTGAACACTGGTGCTAACTCGTGTCGGCTCGTGACTTAGTTCTTTGAGCAATCTCGCTGGACTACCATCTGGTCCAGACACTTGATTTAGTTTGAGGCTAGCTAATAGTTTTTTGTATCCCTTTTTCTTGTACTTTTGTCTCCAGGGGTCTGAGAATTATTTCCGGTATTTCAAACTAAAAAAAAAACACCTCACATTCTGATGTATCTATGGTGCATTATATAGCCTACTGTTAATCTTCTATTTAAAAGCAATGTTAGTCAAAGGTTAAATCTGCACTTTATTAATGATGCTCATGAAGTCTTCATGAGCTGTTCTTAATTATGTGGAAACAAGAGTCAATACCACAAGACTTAAAAGATGCCACAATTGTCCATCTATACAAGCGAAAAGGAGACCTCCAAATATGCGACAACCACACAAAAATATCTCTTCTCTCTATTGCTTGGAAAATCCTACTAAATTGGCTCATTCAACACCTAGAACATGGTCTACTCCCAGAAAGCCAGTGCGGGTTCAGAAAAGAACGTGGAACATTGACATGATCTTTGCGGCAAGGCAGCTCCAGAAAAAATACCAAGAACAAAATGCTGACCTGTTCTCAATAGATGTCGACCTAACAAATGCATTCGACACTGTTAGCAGAGAAGGACTCTGGAAGATTAGGCTATATCAAAGTATGGATGTCAACAAAATTAATATCCATGGTGATGGTGAGACTATTTCATGATGGCATGAAGGTTCGTGTCCAGGAACGTGGAGAACCATCAGAGCCCTTCGAAGTATCAAACGGGGTAAAACAAGGCTGTGTCCTAGTACCTACACTGTTCAGTATCATGTTCTCTGCTATGCCGGTAGAAATTGATAGCTATAGAGTCTGTAGTTTTTCATTGGAGGACGGAAGGGTAGACATAAACGCCTTTGATCTAGACTCATGAAATTTAAGATTGGTAGCCCTGCTTTTATATTGTTGGAAAGGGGCGAGGAAGTTAACCTCAGAACCCCTCTTTGCTACGCTCATGGAATTTGGTGACTAGTTTGATTTAGATTTATTATTGAAAACAATATCTTCTGCTGGGAGGTTTTATAAAGACCCTCTGGAAAGGGTCATAGAATTTGGTGACTGCAGTTTGCTTTAGAAGAGGGGGTTTTTAACGTCAGGGAAACTCTGGAGGGGGGACTCACCCTCCCCTACCAGGGGCGTAACAAGGGATTCGGGAGCCTGGGGGATTGACCTCTTTGGGGGCCCCTTGCATTTTGACATTGACATATGACATGAGATAATGTATGCAAAAATATATAAGCCCAAAATCAAATAGGTTCAGTATATCAGTAAACTTAACAAAAAATAATCATTAAGACTCTTTTAATGAATAATACCGTTGTTTATTAGTTAAATAATGCACAAGTACAACTCTAAATTGATATCGCTTCACGTCGTGCATTCTGTGCAGCAAAGAAATCTATAACATCATCTACATCGATACTTTCTAGTAGTTGTGACTTCACTGACATTAAAGTCATGATAAGCCTTTCTTGCGTCATTGTGCTCCTGAGATAGTTTTTGATGAGCTTGAGCTTTGAGAATGATCTCTCACATGACGTAATGGAAGTGGCCTGAGTTAGCGGTATTCGGAGGAGGTTGCAAAGTTTGAGCACACGTAATTACCATATGAAGCCTGTTTCCGCAATATGTCTATTGGTGATTGTATTACTGGTTTGTTAATGAAAAGTGCTCGTACATCAATGACATCATTGAAAAAGCAATTTGCCATTTATTTCATCATACAAACAGGAAAAGTAGCACAGTTTGTCATAAGCGTGTCTTCATCTAACACGTGTCTTGGTTCAAGGAGAAACCCAAAGGTATCCATTTTCTTTCCAGCCTTTGGAATCTGCCCTTCATCTCCATATGAAATATGTCCAGCACTTCTGTCACAACACGTTTGAATAGCAGTTCTATTGACAGTCCTACATTAGAACTCAACTTCCAATTAAGTCTTTTCTTTCTTCTGGTTGTTTTGATTACAGGGAATCCATAGTATTCACTACCTTCTTTTGCTTTTTCGATGGATTTGGTTTTTGTTAGTTTCTCATCATTTTGCAGAAAGCATGAAAGGGTAATAATTTCTTCAGCAGCTTTCCGTAAATGAAGTCCAGACTTTTGTAGTTTCTTCTGAACTATAGGCCTATTAGTTGGGCGCAGGACCTTTGACAAGAATTCCAGATAGGCTAAAAATTCTTAATTTTCCACTGCATGAAGAAGATTCTGTGCTAATATTATATGATATTGTTGGTTGTTTATGTTTAGTGCGAAAGCAAAAGGATTCAGAGCATACAAAAGTGGGAAAGATCTGGGGCAAGTGTATGTTCGAGTATAGAAATACTCCGATAAGTGGACTGCCGTATTCACCATCACAACTGCTGACGAGTAGAAGACTCAGGGAATCATTCCAACTGATCCCAAACTATTGAAACCATCGGTAGCTGAAAATGCAGAGACATTAATCAACGAACTACAGATGAACAGTAAAGTGAAATACGATGCAAAAGTAAGACTACCTAAAGATTATTCTGTCGCAGAGTTCGTCTAGGTCAAACATGGCAGAAAGCAGTTGTCATAAAAATAACATTCAGCACCCAGATCTTACATCATAAAGACAAACGATGGAAAAACATACAGAAGAAATCAACGCTTTTTGAACAAGAGTTTCGATGATGACATCTCTGGGTGCTATGATACCGATAAGACAATGAACTGCAAACTGTTGGAACAAACGAAACAGACAGTTATAGACCAACGTCTAGAGAACTTGTACCAATCAAGACAACCAGAAGTGGACGAATTGCTAAAGTTCCTAGTAGATATCAGTCTTAAGAACTTTAAAAGGAAGGATGTGATAATAATTTCAAAAGGAAGGATGTGCTAATATTAAATGATATTACGTCATTGTTTGTTGTTTATGTTATGTGCGAAAGCAAAAGGATTAGATGGAAATAAAAAGAGTTTCCATCGGATTGAGGAATGACGAATAGAAGGGTAATAACTCGAGTGCGAAGTTTAATTCTGAAATTATAGACGCCAAACCCGAATAATGGACTATTCTAGCATTATTAAGAATAACTTTTGGATCTGTTATACTCGATTCTGTAAATTTTGCTTCAATGTTAATTAGTGTAGCCATAAACTACTCGCCATTTGTGATTTAGATCTATTATTAGTAAAGGTAACAAGATACCTGCAATTCGTTGAATAACATGCAGTTTTTTTCGTGGCAACAAAGTTTAAAATGTAAAACTATAGTTAAACTTAAAAAAAAAAAAACTTTGATCTCTGTGGGAAAAAATATTTTTAAAATGTCAACAAAGTCAACGTACTGATAGACCTAGATCTAGGTTTAGTCTTTGCTATAAATTTAATCCATAAATGTTGAAAAAAAAAGACACGTTACCCTTTGACACTAATTGTCAATCAAATATAATTTTATATATTAATTTATGTATTTACAAATAAATTTCGGACACCCATTTGGGCCCCCCCCAGGTGGGGGCCGGGGGGATCTTAAAATTCTCCCTCCTCCCCCCCCCCTTAGTTACGCCACTGTCCCCTACCCATCCTTTTGGCTGCGCTGGGGCAAATGATGGTTTAACATTAAATATCGCATACAATAAACAAAATTAAAGAAAAAATACAGTCACAAAATTCCACCACCACCCCCTGCCGGAGGGAGGATTTCATTTGGGGGGTGAAACCCGACTCCACCCACCGGGTACGCCCATGATGTCTATAGTGCTTCCACTGGACTGCCTGCCCGAGTTTTTATCTGAAAGTTTCGTTTCATATTTTTTCCCCTACGAAATGCCTGACCCGTATAAACAGGTTCAATTTTTGCTTTACTTCCGTAACTTCCGTATGAAATAAATCGGTCGCAAGATCAAAACAAACAAAAAAATGGAACAAAGATCTAGATTACTAATGTAGTCTAGAATCGACATAGACTCCTGATCTAGATTAGAAATGCTTTTGTAAAAAAGCAAAAATGTTTATAATAAAATTTTTGTGGTAATATTATCTAGATCTTCGTGATCTTTTGTTATTTTAGACTAGAGTTGACTAGACTAATAAAAAAATAGATCTAATTTAATTAAATATTAATAATTTTAAATAAATAAATCATTAAATATAATTAAATATGATATTAAAATAGATCTAATTAATTAATTAAAATTTAAATGATATTATCATATCATTATCATCATATGACATATTTTGAAATTTTCATATTTAAAATATGAATAATGAATTCTAGATCTAGAACTTGACTTGATATTGGATTGGTAAAACTTCCCATCGAAGGCCCCTAGCCCTAGGGCAGGGGTCGGCAACCTTTTGAGTCGGAAGAGCCAAAAATGACAATTTACAAAATTTGGAAGTTTTTAAAGAGCCGCAAAGATTTTTCTTGCCAACTATAAATAGTTTTCTCCAATGATTTTTTTAAATATAAAAGTAGTATTTTTCATAACAAATTTGATAATATGTTTATATATATTTGGCATTATTAAATAATTATTTTTTATTTCGGTAACAACTAAAGAAGTTAAACGTTTATTTACAACATTAACCTGTGCTTCAATAACAAATAATTAAGCAAACAAATTCAATGGGAGCGTTAGCTTTGCATGGTTTTAGAAATTTTGGATACATTTGGCTCATACGGTAGCTTGTTTTTTTTTTTTGTTTTTAGTTTCAAGCACGACTCTAAATGCTTAATTGTTAGTTGGCTTCTTACATTACTTTTAATTATATTCATGCAAGAGAACCCTTGCTCTCACGAATATGGCGATCCGACGATAGTCAGCACTCCAAATGCCAACTTCTTCAACTCACTGTAGCAATCTTGATTATTATTCCATGCGCCGAATCAACTCGCGGCATTACTTAAAGTTGACCACTTTTGTTGCGTTACGTATATACATTTTTGGACCTCCAACTGTTGAGATGGTGTACTAGGAATGCTCGAATAGTTTTGTTGGTTTCGAACTGCTCAAATCTGTCAAGAAATTCATCTTTGATTCTTTTATAACTGTGCTGAAGTAACTCGTGACAAAAGTTGCACTGATTTTATCGCGATACTGCTTTAGACATTCAACATGAAGTAATTGACAGCTCTAAATATCTTCTGCAAAAATAATAAATTTGTCTTCAAAACAAACCAATTCTTCTACTAAAACATAGGATGGGTTTTCCTTTCCTTGCAGTTTTAGATTCAGCTCATATAATTTCTCTGTTATATCAATCATAAAGTAAACTTTTTGCAACTATTTGCCGTTCTCTAATTCAGGGTGATCAATGCCTTTTTCATTTAGAAATGTATTTATTTCGTTCAAGCACAAAGCTAAACGTTTCATCACTTTTGGGGAAAAAAGGAGGTCGGAATACTGAGTCTCCATTTCGTTTAAGTGGTAGAGTGCTTTTGACAAGAAGCTGTTAACAATCTTGATTACCAAATTCTTGACCTCATCTATTTAGGTTGGAATCATTTAGGGCACAAAGCGCTTCTTGGTGCATTATTCAGTGAATAGTAAGAATTTCGTGGTTTATTTTGCTCCGACGAGTCGTCGTTGCTCTTTTATTTTTTACTGTCATATTCTGTCAGTTGCTATTTAAATGATTTTATTTGAATCGATCTTATTGTCTTCAAGATATTTTTGCACGGCATTCGGCCTATCGTCCCCTCTAGTTTGTCACGAAAGCGGTAGCAATCCTAGAAGTTCTTCTTTTAGACCTTGGGAAGACATATACCTGACTAAATGGGCAACTTGTACAGTGTCTTTTAGTCCCAAGAATAATCTATAGCAAGTTACATTTGAAGACATTTTAGCTATATTGTCTTGTACTGTTTTAGCGGATAGTGGCAAATGTTTGATTTTTTTTTTTTCAATATTTCTGGTTTGTTTTGGAAATAATGAAACAGTTTTTCAGATGCATGTAGGAAGCAGTTTTTGACATACTCATCATCTGAAAATGGTTTTCTTTTTTGTGCTATTTCTAGTGGTGCCGCAAAGCTTGCCAGAATTGCATTACTTATAGATTGCTTCTAACTTTGAAAAGATAATTCGCTTCTAACTCATTTACAAACAACAAAAAACTACATAGTACTACAACAACAAACTATACGCCGCTTTCAAAGCACGTGGTTAAGATGCCAATTTGTCTTGCGTGATAGCGAATTAAAACCTACATAGAAACATCCGACGACGCGTCATTCGAGAGCTTCCGGCGGACAGACAACAGTGACGACGCGTGTAATGGGTGAAGGTGTGGTGAAAAGCGAGTACAAGTGACTGAGAGATAGAATCGGTGCCTAATCTTCGTTAAAAGATTCAGAAGTTCAGAACTATTTTTAAAAAATGTCTCGACACAATCAATAATATTTGTGTATGGAACTAAAGAGCCGCAGCTTCACATCCAAAGAGCCGCATGTGGCTCGCGAGCCGCAGGTTGCCGACCCCAGCCCTAGGGGCTAGCCTAGGGTGGCTAGGGCCCTGATCTAGATCTAGTTTTTCAGCTGTCTATCTGCACCCATATATTTTATCTATTATAATAATTATATACAGTAACTTACGTTTATCGAACAAGTTAAGCTCAGTCGCCGACATTTTTTATGTTTGAATTTGTGTATCTCCCAAAAAATTAGTCTAGAAAAAAAACTGATTGTATCTATGAACTCATCATCCATTTTTCTTAAAAAGTAGACATGTTTTATTCTATTACTACTCATAGTTAATTTATATTTGATGTTAAAGTGGGTCAGGTCGATGCTTTCAAAAGCTTAAATTATCGAACATCATTTTACCGATATCTTATCTTATCGAACATATTAATATTAAGAAACTATTGAACACACGAGAAGTATGGTGTTTCAAAAGTGTTATAATCTATATTTTTTTTTATTTATATCATTTTCTTTTTTACGCCATGTCAAGACAGACAGATTTTAGTCATTTTCACATGCTCCACATCGAAGGAATCTATCACTGATCAGCTCTGCTTAGAAACTGACGGTGCTAAGCCCAGTAACGCATTACCGACACATTACCGTACCAGTACTTATTTATGTCTAAGCTATTTCGAGATATAAGGCCATTAATAAATCCAGATATTATTTATTTGGGGGAGAGCCTAATCCATAATCCTTTGGTAGCAAATAGATAATCCCGCCCTCCCCAAGTCATTGCAGGACACAAGAGTTTACTTGGTTGACCTAAAAACAAAACATGCAGCCCTACGTAACTAGCCGCCGATCTAGCACGATCAGTGTATGTACCAGCCCAAAAGTCAGTGCTAGATATTTTTCGATCGGGGCATGGAAAGGGGGGGGGGCTGAAAAGCTATGGTAGCTTGCGAGCTGTGTTACCTATAGATGTAGATAGATCCGCCCTCCGTAAACCACCTGGTTGACCAAAAAAAAACACTGTATTTCAGAGCACGCTTAGTATTTGCTACACACACAAACAACATATCTATATATCTATCAAGTCTAGTGTTTGTGACCTAATTAGCGTCAGTGCTAGATATTTTTCGATCGGGGCGGGGAAAAGGGGGGGGGGGGGGGCTGAAAAGCTATGGTAGCTTGCGAGCTCTGTTACCTATAGATGTTTTACAGAACATCACAGGTACACAAAACATCTTCTCTTAGTTAAGTCTCTTTATCTTATGTTGACATCCTTTTAGGTCTAGTCTATCACAGTGCGGTGAGTGGGCACCTTCTAGCACTAGCCTGGATGGTGGTGCGCATTGCAGAGTTATAACAATATCATTATAATATTTCTATCGGACTCCTCTTCTGTTCTGTCGAGTCATCTACTCTAGATTAGTTTAGAGTCTAGATCTAAATCTAGATTACTAGAATATATTTATAACTAGATCTAGATCTAGAATTAGTAGAATAGATTTCAAATATTTTTAAAAAGCTAGATTATCATTATTTATTTTTATGATTCTAGATCTAGAGATCTGTACACTAAAGGTTATTTACTAGATCTAAATAAATTGACCAATTAGTTTAGATATCATCAGAATGATCAGAATAATCAGATTCAGATCTAGACTAGACTTAACAAGTTAAGAATATAATATATATTATAATAAGATGATGGGGTGCTTATTACAATACTAGATCTACCCTGTTCAAGTCGGAACTTCATGAAACCCGGACACCTGGAACACTGATCTCAAAAACAGCTCAATCTAAACAATTTTCTTAGAAATGTAACAGTTGATGTACAACTATATCACTGAGAAAAGAATCACTAGTTAGACTGCTATAATTTTTCAAAGTAAAAAAAAAATTTATTTGGCTAGAGAACTAGACCTAGATCTAAATCCAATATCCATTTTGAAAGGACTATCGCGTTCTTGATAAGGCTATCATTTTTCTGGAGTTTCCGAATGAGCGAATGTAAGGCAATTTAATATTGATTCACAAGTTTAATAAATAAAAACATGTTCTATTGTTTTTTAATCTAACATTCATTAGTTATCAGAAAAACTATTTTAAAAAGACGTAGCGTAGTCAGCCATAGTATACCGTAAATTGAGATGTTTATTAAATTTAAAGTTGCTTTAAAAAGTTTATTAACAGATATAGATTATATCTAAACTTTGCTTATATTTTTTACATAAATCTGATATAGAATATAGATATTCTAGAAGTAGATTTAGTCTAGATCTAAGAGTTCTAAATCAGAAGACTAAATCTAGTTCTAGATGTCTATATAATGAAAGTACCATTTTATTTTTTGTTACATTTTTTTTAAGTTGTATAATGGAGATATTATCTTTTTAAAAAAATATATTTTTTTAAAGCTTTTTCTTGTTAAAGTTTTTTCCTTTCGCCTTGAACTAGAGACTAGAGTAGAGTTAACAAGAGTCTTCAACTCAACTCTTAAAACAATTTCAAAGATCTAGCTAATAGTGCTGCTACTAATGCTAGTGTTGACATCAACATTGAAGTCGAATAAGTATAGATCTAGAGAGATCTAGATCTAATATATATGCCAATCTAGATCTATCTCTATAATCTAGATCTAGACTCTTGATTAGGCTAAAGCTTTTATAATAGTATTAGAAATTTAAAAAATTCTTTGTGTAGTATATTTTTTTTTCTTCTACAGTTTTCAAAAGATCAATGAAAATGATTGTGTGTATGAATTTTTTTTTTTTTTCTGTTTTTATTTAAGATGTACATATCATTTATTTATATTTCTAGATAATTATGCTGTTAGCCCAAGTCACTGATAACTTCTGCAGTTTGGATTAGATTATTCTAAATGCAACCAGCATTTGAGTCAACATGAACGCTAGATCTCAAGTTATACAACTAGTAAGTGAAGACTACTACTTGTCTTTGTTTAGACTTAGACTTAGATCCTCTCGCGCCATTCGGCGCATTAGGCGGCAAGCTGTCTCCACAAATATCTGTCACTGGCAATGTCTGAAGCCTCTTCCTACCTGGTGTCCACGGCTCTGCTTTTTTTTAGAGCAAGAATCAAGTGCCATTTTTTTTTTTTTTTTTAATTTGAAAGAGTCATGTCAGAATCAACATTGGTAAGGAGGTAAAATGAAGTAAACTATTGGTATATATTTATATCTGTTTCTGCATAATCACTGGACAGCTAAGTGAAATGAACTAGTAAATAGCATGGCCATTTGTGAGCTCTTAATATCGACATTCTTGTCAAATAATATTTTTAAAAATATATTGTTTTTTTTTTGGTTTTTTTTTTCAGACAGTGGAAGGTCGCCAGATAGAAGAGGTTGTGTTGGGATTATTCCACACAATACTGCTCAACCGCACCACTGGCAAAGTAAATGTTGTTAGGTTTATTTAAGTCTAGCTGTGAAGTTTTGCTTGCACTTATTTTCTGGTACTTTTCAGTTTGCATGAGATTGAACAGTTTTTACTTTGATTTCACAGCACAACTACACAAAAGATAGAAACTTTACCATTGGTTCTCTGGCAGTACAAGACATTGACTGTGATTTTTTGGACTTCACTTATGTAAGTCTGTATTCTGCCAGATAGTTGTTTTTTTTAAATTGTAATAACAAAGTAAATACCTACAATAAAATTTGTGTTGAATTCATTATGATATTGATCCATCATTATACCTTGAAGTGTAGCCCATGTATACCCCGCACTCATCAAATACACATTTCAACAAGATTATAAAGTACCATATTCTAAGCACCACACAATTTTAGAGAGATTGAACATAAGAACTCCTGTCTAAGCTGTAGCGATTCAAAAGCATGTAAAATATAGACCAATTATGCAACTTCTAAGGTGCAGGAGCGAATCAGTTTTACAAGCCAATTCTTTAGTCATCCACATGGCTCACTTGAATTTGTCCAACTAACCATTAGCCAAGTTAATAATGCTTGTTTGTTTTGCCAGTCAGGCGCATTAATCCAAATGTCTCTTTAGTCAGGACAAAGCTGTTGTATTTTAATGTGAAGACAATCACTTGACCAAAGGACTGAAGATTCTTTGAAGTCCTCTTCAAATTGTGGCATAGACATAGTGTCAGTCATTATGTGAAAAGATAAAGTTTAGTACATTAATGTTTTTGGTTCCATGACACTAATGTAATTTGCACCTTAATTTAGGACTTAGATTTAATAGAATAAGATTTTTACAAGCTCATATGTAGACCCTTTTTGGTGATTACTTCACATCTAAATTGCATTAACAACAGCTTATAGTCTACAACCCATGCAACTATTAACTATGAACTGCATTTTTTTTTTTTAAATCTTGTTCCCCTTTTACACCTTGCAATCTATAAGGCAGATGATGTTAAAGTCATCTGTTTCTTTGCCCAATGGTTAATGAGCATTTACTTTCCCCAACAAAAATCAGGTACCCATTAGAGTTGGGTGGACTCAGGGGCCCCATAAAAATGCTGAAATTCAAAATCCTAGTCTTCACAGAGATTCAAACCTAGGACCCCAGGTTCAGAAGCCAAGCACTCAAACATGCGCCCATGTATATAAAGTTTACATAAAAATGCTAGTATATAATATTTTAACAATGATATTTTAACAACAAGTACTCTTTTAGAGGAGCATAAATAGCTTTTGCACCTATTTAAGTAAGATGATGATAATAGTGAAAGTTAATTTTAAGTAGTATTGAGATTATACCTTTTTTTTTTTTAATTTTTGAAATTAAGGAGTTAGCTTTCAGAAGATCATTCATAGCCATTGCATTTGTTTGAACGTGATGGTGACCACTAAAAACATATTTTTTATTGCACATTCTTGTTTCTACAAACCATTGTACACAAATATTTGTGCAAACACAAATCTCAATGCTTTCAACTTGGTAGGTCTACTATTTCATACATTTCTTTGTTTTCAGGTTAAGATTGTGAGTAAAGAATTGGATGCCTACCTGAAGAAAGAAGTTAGCCAGTTTAGAGATATGCTAAGACACAGTGAAGGCCAACAATCAGGACAGGTTAGTTCAGTACTTGCAATCAGAGCAGAACAAAGAGTCTGAGTTTGTTTTGTTTCTTCTTAATTATTTCTTTATCCAAAATGTTTAATTAAAAATATATTGCATGAAATATGTTATTTCTCTATCTTTGTGTTTAGATTATGTTGGAATTCTACCGAAAACAAAGAAACAGATGGTTATTTCAAGGAGATGTATTTCCCTGGGAAGTCTGGAGTTTAAAGCTGGATATAATTAATTTATCTACAGAAAATGGTGAGCCCATACATTTTTGTCACTTATTTATTTTGTTTTTTGTCTATAATATAGACTCAATACAATTTTGTTTTTCTCATTTCTGTGTCAGTCATCTTTGTAAGTTTTTCTTTGGCCAATAGTTTTTATTCTATTTTAGTTGTTTAAAGATGAATTAATCATTTTATAAAGGCTAATGAATTCATTAGTGAATGTGGCTCTTCAGAGTTTAAAATCTGTCTCTACTTCTGTTCACTTTCTGAAATATGTTCTTGTGACTATTAGAAGAGAGTCATGTATGAAGGGAGTCATTCACTGCAGATCCTGTGTAGGACAGAATACCTTTTGAGCTTCCTTTTGTGCTCGGCCTCTGACACCAAGTCCAGCCACTGACTGTGTGGTTTTGAGAAAATTCTCCAAATGATAAGTGAATGTGAATATCTGGCTCCTGTAAAAATGGGTTCTAATTAAACTGACCAGCCTAGTAAGGAGAGAGATACTCAAACTTCTGCTGTCTTGTGGTGTTAGGAGTCAACTAATCTATTCCCTATTGATTTGGTGCCTAATTTAATGTAGATCATCATTCATCACATCAGCCAAGCTCAGGAAGGCATCATGCTGCATAGGCAACCTTTGATTCTTCTATCTGATGACCAGGAAATCACCTCAAAGAGGAAACTCTGGTGCTGTTGCAGAGGACTTAAACTCTAGGTTCATCCATTTTATGTTGAGACAAGGACTCATTCGTATACTCAGCCTTTTGGAGTTTCTACAATGACTGTCTATAGCTTAGTTCAATCCAGTACAAGAGTAGTCAACTTTTTGATTGAACAAATAACTTGACAAGTTTGAAGACATTGGCTTTCATGTATCATGAATAAGCTTAAAGACTAGCATACTTTTGTTTTATGAAACCAGTTCTTAGTAATAGAATTAATATACATTTTTATGCTAATTACCAGATAAATTTTGACTGAAAACATTTCATTTTTGTGTTATTTTATTGTTTAGGAAATCTAGAAACTATGCAATAGAAAGAATTAAGAAAAAACTGTTGTGTACACTACTACAAAGGAAGTTAAACTTCTTGATGTGAATTGACATTTTAATTGCCTTATGAAAAAATAACTACTTGTTATTATTGTGCTTTTTTTTTTTTTTTTTTAATATTATTTGTATAACTACCGTTACCAGAAAGGTCAGAGTTCAAAGAGAAGTTGTCGCATCAGGTGATGGATAAAGTGTTCTATATTCTGGATGTCATCAATCGCCATGAGTATGTCCCTAGCACACCACCAAAAGAGGATGAGGAGCTAGTTTATGACACAAGCTTTACAGATATACAGCCCTATTTGTTTAGGGTAAGTTAACTATTGAATAACCACAGTCTCACTTCTTACAGTCTCACTTCTTACAGTCTTACTTCTTACAGTCTCACTTCTTACAGTCTTACTTTCTACAGTCTTACTTCTTACAGTCTCACTTTTTACAGTCTTACTTCTTACAGTCTCGGACGAGCCCCCACTTTGTGAGTACTGTGACTCTCACCTCACCATGGAACATATCCTTGTTGATTGCCCCAGATACCAGGATGTCAGGGAGAAATATTTTAGAGCCACTAACTTAAAAACACTATTTGATAATGTCGACCCTGGGAAGGTACTGGGCTTTATCCAGGAAGTGGGGTTATCTACGAAGATCTGATTTATGAATTTGTGAACATGTACTATTTACATTAGATTTTTACCAAATAATTAAATTTTTACTACCTTTACTATTTTAACTGTGAATAGACCTTGATTTTAATGAAATGACTGTATAGAATTTGGCCCTTGTTGTTTAGAGAGAGAGTAGTCCTTAAGGGACTGCAGGCACGACATGGCCTAAATTGTGCCGCTGTGCCTAAAATCAAAATCAAATCAAATCAACTTACAGTCTCACTTTTTACAGTCTTACTTCTTACAGTCTCACTTCTTACAGTCTCACTTTTTACAGTCTTACTTCTTACAGTCTCACTTTTTACAGTCTTACTTCTTACAGTCTTACTTCTTACAGTCTTACTTCTTACAGTCTTACTTTTTACAGTCTTACTTCTTACAGTCTCACTTTTTACAGTCTTACTTCTTACAGTCTCACTTTTTACAATCTTACTTCTTACAGTCTCACTTTTTACAGTCTTACTTTTTACAGTCTTACTTCTTACAGTCTCACTTTTTACAGTCTTTTTTCTTACAGTCTCACTTTTTACAGTCTTACTTCTTACAGTCTTACTTCGTTGATGCTGTTTAGTTACCCCAGACCCATATTGTTTTTTTTTTATCTATAATAATACTTTTATATTATTTTAAAATTCTATGACACACTAGAGAAAAATCATTATTGCTATTTATTTATTTGTGCAACGATTACAGTTGACCCTTGATAGTCTGAGAATTACGAGGTGCTTCTC
This sequence comes from Biomphalaria glabrata, assembly GCF_947242115.1. NCBI lineage: Eukaryota > Metazoa > Mollusca > Gastropoda > Planorbidae > Biomphalaria > Biomphalaria glabrata. Next base: position 28,241,170 of record NC_074720.1, on the reverse strand, counting down.
AGATTTTCTAAAACATGGGATTACCAAAAGTTAGCAGTATGTCACAGAATTTAGCTGTATATGTGAAGAAATATTATATTTATGAAGTACAGAAATAAGATATTCTCTTAGATTTTAAACTGTATAAAATGAACAATAAATGAAAAAGGAAAATGCAAATTTTGAATATTTGTTCCATTTAAGTGTTTTTTTGTTTTTTCTTTCTTTCTTTATAATGTCCTAAATGGTAGGTAGCCTGTCACGGATGAATGTGTGTATGTATGTATAATCTATTTTTACAATCTGCGCGAGTGACCGGAAGTGTGTTTTGTTGTCAGACAGAGACCAGCTTGTGTGTGATATGTAGTAAAGCTGATTAAAGTTTATGTGTTTGATCTAGTGGTTTCATTGTTTTATTTCGTTAACTAGAACTGAACCAGGGACACTTAGACGTATCGAGACCTAAGGTAGATTCTATTGAGTTATAAGTATAAATAGAATAGGAAAGCTGTGACATAGCCCAATACCATAAATCAAAGAAATGACAGTGGGAATTTCACCACAGTCATGCCTTTGAATAATTTCCCATTTTTCAGTAAGAGATAATGTTTTATGCTTATGTTGTGTCTACTCTGCATGTCATCCTACAAGACATAATAAAAACTTCAACACTAAAAACTAGGGCAGTTAAACTGTAATCACACTAAGACAATCAACAACAACTAATCACAAAAAAAATCACATGAGAGGAGGCGAGACTTAAGTGTTTTGTGTGCATGCCAAAAAATACAGCTTAAGTTGCAGAGTCGGCACCGTGTCTGATCACTGAATGTGTTGGCCTATCAACTGCTTATCTTTTCTTTAGTTTTTTTTAAGAACAATGCTCTTTATCTACTCCATTAAAATAATTGGCTTGGAATTTTGTGGCAATTTTGACATCATTAGTTCTTGATAGAAATAGTTCTGTACTGTCAATAAGGTGACTCATTGTATCTAAAACTTTCAATGTGTATATAGCCCGCCAAGGTATGGGAGGGTGTCTTGGAGCAAAATATTAGTTTGACTAGACATGGGTTTTAACATAGAGTTATATGAAAATTTATTTTATTTTAGAAGATAAGTTCAGTTTTTTATACTAGACAAAATGAGTGTTTAATTTACTCATAAACTTTTTTTTTAAATTAGTTTATTCTTTGGCTACCTGAAACTGGGGCATGGTGCCTTAGTGGTAAAGTGCTTGGATTCAGAACTGAGGGGTTCTTGGGTTCGAATCTCTGTGAAGACTGGGATTTTGAATTTCTGGATTTTTAGGACACCCCTGAGGCCTCCCAACTCTAAGGAGTACCTGACATTAGTTGGGGAAAGTAAAGGCAGTTGTTTTATGTGATGGTCAAATGACACCCTCGTTAACTGTCAGCTGTAGAAATAGATGACCTTTATATCATCTGCCCTATAGATAGTCTGAAAGGGTACTTTACTTTACTACTTAACCACTACTCTGTAAGGTTAGATTAACCTGATTAGTTGAAAGATATTATTCAATTCCTTTGTTGTTGTTGTTTTTTAGATCTCCCAACAAACTACTGGCCCATCACCTACGTCTGTGGGCACTACCATGAGAAAATTTCTACGAGGTTCCCTTGCTCTTTGAAGCTTCAGATTTGAGCTGCTCTTCCTCATTATGTCTACAAACTTATATTTGAGCTTTCATTCATTTCTTTGTACTCATATCACCTCATTTGTAAACATTTGTGTGATTCTCAACCACCTGGTGGAAATGTATTTCTGTACAGTAATTGACATCTGTTGTAGGATGGATTATTACTTTTGACATTAATATTTTCTTTCTTTTTCATCTATCAAAAAAATTGTATTGCTTAAATGTAAAATAGTCAAGAAAATATTGTTATTGTCATTTTTTTTTTTTGCAATTTTTTTTTTCTCTAAATGAATTATTTTTGTTTCATTTTGTTTGTCTATGTTTCAAGATGTTCTTCCTACATGATCTGTGAAAAACATTTTGTAATAATCTGTAAATAGCATGATGTTAGTGATGTGTTTAACACAGCTATCATAATGTTAAGATACCAATAAACTGTGAACTAGACAGACTAAGACAAGTTTCCTTTGAGGCCTAAAGACTAATATACTGATGAGGTGGTGTTTTACTTTGGCTGTGTGGTGTTCCATGATAGAATGCTGATAGTGCTGTTCTGTAGAGATGGTTAATGGCATTGTTCCTTGGCAAAACACAAAAAGAAGGTCTTTAGTCTTTCTTGCTGATTGAGTCTGTTCATTTGTTAGTGTTTTCAAATCTTGAGTAAAATTCTCTATCATGTCTAGAGATCAAGACTTTTGGATTAGCCAAACACTCGACTGTAGATAGAACAGAGTTTAGACTTTATGCTAAGTGATAGATGCTGTTGGCCATTTTTCAGTTGTCAAATAGCTAAAAACCAAGAGCCTGAAAGCAACTAAATCATTTTGCTTGAAAGCTGTGCTGTCTTAAGGCACAAAAAGAACTCATTGTACAGACTTGTGCAATTATGTCCCCTGTAACTTTGTTCATGCAATGATTTGCCTCAAGTTTCTTAGAACATTTGATTTGTATTGATAAAGTACATTGTATCTCACCTGCAATGAAATACATTGAAACAATAATTTGTTTGGATTTTGTTTGTTGTTTTTATTTTTCATTGCTTTGACAACAAATTTATGCAAATAAAGACATACCTAATTCTTATTTTTTTTTAAAGTTCTATTAAAAATGTTATTTGTAGAAATATTCAGTTGTACCATTATATATCTTCTATAGAAATTCATATATAAGGTTACATATTGTATGACTCTAGCATACATGCTATAAGACTCACATGTAAGATCTCTATTAAATGACTAGAGTATCATCTTGTTGCCATGTTCCAAGCTCCATATAATTTAGGCTTTAGGAAACGTTCAGTATGATGGAGAAAAAATGGTGTGTGGGGGGGGGGGTATATTCAGAGATTTACGGGTTTTTTTAATTAAAATACCGGTAATATGAAAATAAAACCATGAATCAAATGTTGGAAGAATGTGAAAATGTGTAAAGTTTTCATTAACAACAGCGAAACTAGTTTCTTACTCAAATGAAATCTGTTTACAACACAAATAAAACAACCTTAATACACAATATTTACACAAAAATATTGAACACAAAATATTCATATGATTAACATGCCAGAAGTTATATATTGACAAAATTATGTATGAAAGTTTTTATGAATAATTTATATACAGACATGTCAACAAAAATTATTTTTTTATTTATTTTAATGCCCAAAAACGGTTCGACACAGGAAAAACTAGTGAATAATATACAATGAGGGGATCATCTGATACTAGGATAAGATGTGCAGCCAGCTGCTTGTCCACCACCTACTTAACCATAGCTGGTCATCGTCAAATGTTATCGACTATTGATTGATGGCTACAAATAGCAAGCACTCAGAAAACACAATTTACGTAGAAAACATACAATTTAGGTCCCGGTAGGATATAGGTCTGTGACACAATGGACTAAACGTTATAGGTTAGGGTCTCATTCAACTTCCAATGCTTAGATTACTTTCAAGAATGCGTCACATCCAATGTTAACTTATTGTTTGTTAAAAGTCCACCAGACCAGATCTAGACTACAACGAGGTAAATGTATTCCAGTCTATGATGAGGACCTAGTGGTATGTAGATCTATTACCTAGACACAATGGCCTGGCCATGACTTATATATGTATACCGGTATATATATATATTTTTGCTGGAAACAATTTTTAAGGAACTAATGAATGTGTGTACAGTGTAAACATTATTGCTCTATTCACACAGCACAATAGGCCTACTTTTCCATGTATGAATGTTTATTTTTGAAGCAAGTGTCAGACTAAAGTTAGAGTCTACAAACCACCACAAACACTTTGCTTCTCAGCGGAAAGATACTTGAATTTGAGTTAAAGAGAAACCAAAATCTCTTCAAGTATGAACATCCCAGACGTCCTGATCTACTCTTTGTAACCCAAACACAAACTGCATAGCCTCGTTGTGGGTGTAACAGATCCATACATACAATCCTAAAGAATAAATAGAACAACTCTATTGATCACGTGTTAGTTTCGTTTGGTTAGCATGCACTTGAAGTCCCGCAGACGGTGAATGATCCTCATCTGAGTCTCCATGTTACACGCCTTTTTGTTGTCCACTTCGGACACGTCAAAGTTGTGAAGTATGTTGGCCACGTAGATAAACATTTGCATGCTGGCGATGGATTCACCCACACAGCGGCGCGCCCCTGCAGAAACAGGAGAAAACTTGGTCAAAATGGAAATCAGTTGCTAAAGTTTAGTTCTATGAGTTAAATGTTTTCTAAAGCTAGTGTCTGAGAATATTAGTAATCTATATTGCATTCCATTAGTGTAGCCAGGATTTCTGGGGAAGTGTTGAGAGCTCCCCCAGCGGGATCCGTAGCGGATCCCCTGTGCCAATCACTATTTCCGGTATTTAAAAAAGGCCTATTCTGAGGTATCTACAGTGTATTATACTGCTATTTAAAAATTTGTCTTCAAAAACCAAATCTGTTAGTCACTGCACTTTATTAATGGAGCCCAGCGACTGTTAGAAATGTTAAAGCCCTCTTGGCTACACTCAAGGAATTTGGTGAAGATAGTTTGCTTTAGATTTTATTTGGAAAAGGGAAGTTTTATCGTCAAAACCATTTATTGGGGGTTTTAAACTAAAAATATTTGGAGGCTGCTTCTTTTTTAACAAAATCAAAAACCCATTGGTTACGCTCATAGAATTTGGTGACTGTAGTTTGCTTTAGAATAATATTGAAGAAAAGGGGGGGGGTTAACCTCAAAACTCTCTGTGGGGGGGGGGGGGGTAAACTCAAAACCTTCTGGAGGGGTTTTGGAACTTAAAGCCATCTGGAGGGGACTTTTAACTTACCCCCCCCCCCCCCCCCCCCACGGCTACGCTCATAGAAGTTTGTGACTGTAGTAAGCATTAGTTTTATATTAAAGAGGTGATTTTTTAGCTTCAAAACCCACTGGAAAAAAGGGAGACAAGGTTAAACTCAAAATTCTCTGGAGGGGTTTTTAACTTAAAGCCCTCTGGAGTTTTTTTTTTTAAACCTCTTGGCTATGCTCATAGAATCTGGTGACTGTTGTATGCTTTAGTCTTATATTGAAGTGGGTTTTATCGAAAAAAAAAATTGGAGGGGGTTTTAAACTTAAAACCCCCCTTGGCTACGCTTATGGAATTTGATGACTGTAGTTTGCATCATTTTTTGTTTTGTAGAATAGGGGTTTTAAACTCAAAACCCCCATGGATGGAGATTTTAAATTCAAAACCCACCTTGGCCGCGATGAACAAAATTAAAGCAAAAATCAGTCACAAATAACCTCCTTGCGGGGGGAGGATCTCATTTCGGGGGGGAGGGGGGAGCGAACCCTGAACCGTCCCCCACTGACTACGACCATGTTGCATTCATACCAGAGGACCTGTAACATACTGGTATTCTACAGGACCATTGCCCTATCAAAACTAAAATTTCCCCTAACGCCTTTCAGCTTTGCTGTTATTTCCCTCACAGCCGTGGAGCAGAGTTTACGTAATAGGTCGCGGCCTTTGTAGCTGACATTTACAGATTTGTGTTTTCGATAAAAATTATTGTCTATAGTAAGTTGTAGGCTTTACCCTAACAATTCTGGAAGGGTGAAACTAATTTTTGACCTGCTCGTAAAGTGAGACTAGTCCCTCATGTAATCTAAAGATTGTTGTTTTCAAATCAGAATCCATTCAACTTGACAGCCATAGTGTAGGTGAGTGTATGTTTAGTCTGATCAGTCAAGTGATGTCCACAAAACCTATCAGACCTATATCAACTACTCACCTATGCCGTAAGGCCTGAAACTTTCGGGTGTTAGTGCGCGACCTAACAGGTCAAGGTGTCGTTGTGGTCTGAACTCTTCAGGGTCAAGGTAAAATCTGGGGTCATAATGCAGGCTGTAGATACTGCCCATTACAAAAGTCCCTTTGGGTATGGCGTAGCCTTCAATCTGGAAATGAAGAAACTAAATATAGACCTAAAAGTCCAACATAGTAGACAAAAAAAGTAAATGTGTGAAAACAGATACTCAGCATTTACTGCCATTAGATTGTGGGGATACAAATATCAGCCCCCCCCCCCCTTTTTATACAAAGATTTAAGCGGCATTGATTGAATCGGATAAACACTTAGGCCTATTTACCGACATATTTACAAACATAAAGTAGGAATTTTAAATTCGAAACTGAAGTCTATTTGACATTTACAAAGTTCTATCAAGGTGACCTCCCTTATATCCCCTTGCCCATAGCCCAGGGCCGGCCTTAGGGCACTGTAACATATTCGGCCGCAGTGGGCCCCGCACTTTCATAGGCCCCGCGCTAACACTAGTTGTAAAGTATTAAATTAAACCATTTTAACTTTTAACAGGGTTTCAGCTGTCTCCTGGTTTTCCAGGAGCTCCTGGAAATCTCCTGAAACTATTAAAATATCCAGAAAAATCCTGTAAAATAGACAAATTGTCATTTTGTGGTGTCATTCAATATGAAAAAAGCCAATCCTACTCGCGATTAAAAAAAAACGGCAATGTCAGCTTTCATTGAATAAAAATAATAAGGCGAATTTGAACTAAAACAGGAAGTCCCAATACTTAATTTACTTTAATTTACTGTAATAGTCATGTAAATATAGATCTAAATCTATCCGATCTCTTTAAAAAAATCAAAAGCAATATTTTGCTAGTCGATAGTAAATCTAAATGGCAGATCAATGTTAATCGGCTTTTTGTTAGAAAACTATCTTCTATTGTAGATGGCTTGTAAAGTTCATTTGACCGTGATTTTGTACTTAGTAAAGTTTGACTAAAATGCAAAGACGTATTTATTTTCAAACAAAAAAATCTTAATGTTCACTTGTTATCCTTATCCCTATCCAGACTAGGCCCCGCGCAATCCGTTTCGCATAGGGCCCCGCAATCTGTAGGACCGGCCCTGCCATAGCGCACTGAGCAAGTTTACGTAGCATTAAAAAAAAGTGCTATAGGGCCTATCAATGATAACAAATAACAATCTAAGAAATCAAGCAATGATTTTGTTCTAGAACAAATCGCTTCTTTGGCCATGGGAGTTTAAAGAAAACAAAAACTGAAGAGGACGATGGATAGGATGATTTCTTTTAATGGAAAGAAAAATTATGGCACTGAAAATTTCCAGTTTATTTATAAGACGACAAAGCTGCATCTTTAGCTTTGGAAAATTATAGACACTTATATCCCGGAAACAAAAGGCTTTGTCCCTGCCAATACAGGATAGAGTAAACAGGATAAGAAACATATCCTTCAACTCAATGTGATTGAGAGTTGGAGACTTGTAGAAAATGTGTAACTATAAATCAGTTGACTGAGTACCCAAGTAGAAGTTGTAGTACGAACATATAACATTTTTATTGTTAAGCTACATTCATTACACATAACTTAACACATACAGAAGTGTCAATATTAGACACCCAGTGACCCATCGATCACTTGACAGTAGGGCCTAGTAGGCTACTTGTACATAGAATTAAAACAAAATGTATGCTTAATAAAAAAAAAATACGTTCGCTTTCAGAATACCGAAACTTCCGAAAGTAACAGTTTGCCTATTCTTATCTTATCTTATATAATACAGACGTTAGGCTACCTACGCGTCATGCATTTAGTCATGCATATTAACCAATGACTTAAATTCTGCCAAGTCACTGGTTTTCCTGGCTAGCTCAGGCAACCCATTCCATGCTCTAATAGCACTAGGGAAGAAGGAGTATTTGTACAAATTTGTCCTAGCATATGGGATGAGGAATATACCTTTATCTTTGTGTCTTTCTGAGTATTTTATTAAATTTTGAAATTTTGTATTTGTATTTGAAGATTATGGTTTAGTGTTTTATGTATAATTGCTACTTTACTTTTGCGTATTCTGTCCTGATATAGGCTAATACTACACCTAGGCTCGATCTTATCAAACTTAGATCTATATTTAGGTCTACTTCCTTAAATTAAGTTGACCCCTAATATAACATCATCAAGTCATCAATCTTAGTTGTTAGGGAAACCCCTCTATCGAATTAATTCGAGATTTTGAAATTTGTAAAACGCACATTAAAATGCTAATAATTACAAGAAATTGAGGCAAATTATTTTGTTTGCTAGTTTTTATAAGCATAACAATTCTTTAAAAAATGCATTACAGTAGTTTTTGCGTTTGAACCCAAAACCTCTTCAGTTGGTCTTTAAATTGCTCTTTTGGTTCTGATAATCTAAGCTTGACAAACCTATCTTCCTACATACAGATAACATATAAACAAGCGGATTTTCCTTCAAGGGGCCACTAACAATGAGAATAATTAAGCAACAGTGTCAATTAAATAAATGACTAAATTATTTTGTAATCTTGGCCGAATGAGCGATGACATCAAAGCGGACAAATACATTTGGGATCATGAATATAATTTTGTATGACTCCCTTCCTCTCTCTCTTTCTTGTTCAGACACAAAATGGCGCCAGGTTTCCCTATCGTTGTTACTATTCTAGTCGTAGTGTTTTTACTTATCAACAACATTATCTCAGCAACACGCTACATACCTCCGTATCCTCTTTGGCCACATGCGGTAGGGACGATGGAGTGACCGCAGCCAGCCTCAGGGCCTCCGTGATGCAGGCCTGAACGTACGGCATCTGGTCTCGCATGGACCACTTGATGTCGCAGCCGTTGGACTTAACCACCTCATCTATCTCTGCCTGTGCCTTGCGCTGCATGTTTGTGTGCTTGCAGAGGTACATCAGAAGGAACTCAATGGCAGACAGAGAGCTAGTGACTCCACCAAAGAACATGTCGATCAGTGACTGAAGTAGCTCCTGGTCTGTGATTTAACAACAGCGTAATTTAGTAAAAATGCTTACAGTAGTCACAGAGCGATATATTTATTTAAAGACAACAAACAGTGCAACAAACTTGGTATTTCAATGTTATCCTAAATCTCCGATAATAATAATAATAATGAATTGTGTTTCACTTTAACGAAACTCGACCCTGGCAGCGCTAGAGAATGAATACTAACATAATAATAATAATTAATTAATTAATTGATGGCTGCCTGGACGTGCGGTTTGCGCGCTGGACTGTCGCTCAGATTTATCGATGGTCCCGGGTTCAAACCCTGCCCGCTCCTATCCCCCGTCGTCCTGCGGGAGGTTTGGACTAGGAAGTAATTATCTTCAACTCTGAAGGAACATCCGAAACATTTTACAAACATTTTACAAACATTTTACAATTGCAATGTCTTCGATTCCGAAGGTTAATGATGAGTGCAGTGTTTCACATGACTACGCAAACTCAGTTGCGACCTGCATTTCGAAATAATAATAATAACAATAATAATAATTTTCTTAATCTAATCCGAAATTCCTAATGATAATAAATACTATCAGAACTTTGAATACCTGATCGTATTTAGAAATATATATACTTGATAAAACTATGTTAGAATAAATGTATTCAACACTCGATACGTAAAATGCCACAGAGATTATAATATGTTACCATTTTCATCTGTCAGAAGAGCAAACTCAGGCTGATCAAGAATTCTCTGTAAAATGGACTTTTTGTGTTCGTTGACTGACATCTGGTGAGTAAAAGTCCAGTTGAACTCAGTCAGTGGCGTGCTAGGACACTCCTCTAAGGGCGCCTCTGCTTCCTCAAAAGGCAGCTCCCCCGGGCCTGTTTCCGCAAAACCCAGCATGGCGAATTGCTGTGCGCTCCGCATGGCGATATCAAGATGTTCTTCATTTTTGGGAGGCGAAATAGGTGACTCTTTGGGCTCTTCGGCTTCTTCAAAGTTTCTGTTGGGAATGATTAGTTTAGAAAATATTTCTGAGGTGCATTTGTTGGCAGGACAAGACGGCCTAGGAGACAGCACTCCACTTCGACACTGACAGATCCACTGTCGGAGAAGTCTTTGCAGAGTTCTGGAAGTCCCGTGGACGTCAACGATTTCTTGAAAAAATAATTTGGACAGTGGATCTCGCAATCTGCAGACAGAAAATGAAACATCTCAACTTGAATAATTACAGACGAGTGCAATAAAAAGCATAATTTAACGTTGTTCTGGGCAATCGAGGCAGAGAGAAAAAATATCTAACCTAATAATAGCTTTAGATTAGACCTAGCGTCTAGTGGTAGAGAGAATTTAGGATCAACTAAAAGTCTCACATTTGGATGTATTGGGGGGGGGGGTGAAGGGGGAATTGTAGAGGAGAAAAAAAGTAGTTGGTGTTTGCTCACAAGACATAATGGTCACAACACCATGCGAACTGTAACTGATCAGTCTTATAGACTATCCTCTTTTTTTTTTTACTAGATTTTTAACACTATGTTACAACTGGGTAGAAGATGAAGGTGATTCTGGCTTAAAGACTTCAACATGTTGCTAGTTTTATTTCAGAAATTTATGTATGCACGTCTGTGTGTAAAAACATACAAAGTTCAGAAAAATCATTTTTACTAATTGTATTTTGAGCCTGAAATTCCCCCCCCCCCCCCCACACTCACACAATCTAAATATAAGAAAGATTTCTAAGTTTAATTTCGTAAACTTCTAATTCCATTGCTATCACCCTCACTTATTCATACACACATAACTTTTTCATATTGATTGAAAATATCTTCTGTTTCATATGCTTTAACCAGCAAAGTGCCGAAATGACAAGAAGTGAGACCATGTTTAAGAGTCCCTGTGCTTGGTGTGTACAGATTGCTAAGAGCTGTGTACAATTTACTGTCTCTATATGTCTTCATTGACAACCCTCTTCTGAAGACAAAGACTAACGTACAACTTTGTAACAATGAAAAGTCTGACATTATAGACGAAGACTCTATGGAAACGCAAGTGTACCGAATACATAAAAATCAGGGGCGGCCCAACTTTAGGAGTAGGTTACTAGTACTTACTAATAGCCGAGACCAGCGTAAGAAATGAAATAAAGTGCTGGATGAAAGAATGTCGTAGTTTAAACTATATTGCACTTGTAGGTACAGATAAGATCATGAATAAAAATTAAACGCGCACAAAGGGGGGCATAAGTTATTCTGGTTTATAAAAAAAAATTACATTGACTCATAACAAATAAGTACGTTATAGAAACGTGGCTACGTATTCCTAAATGTGATCTACATGTTAGTATAAAAAACCAACACAATGATTAAATATTACGAATATATTGTTTAAAACAACTTACATTGGATATTTCAGTGAAATCTGGGTCAGAACTGAAGACAGATTACAACCCTCCAAGTTTCGTGCAACTTTGATCAGGTCTTTCCTGTCTGCTGAGTCCAGTGGCAGAGAACCGCCCAACAAAAGCCCGGCAACCGCGTTGACACAGGCTGATATCAAGACGTCTACTATTCTGATAGTCTCCCCACAAACTTGCTGCAGGGCGGAGATGACGTACACCACCTCAGTTTGCACGGCACCCTCTAGGTCTTCCAGGAACGTTTCAGTATGCAACGCCTTCATGAACGCCCTTTTATTTTTCCTCCATGGGTCTCCACTGCCAAAAAGTAGACCTGCAGACCAAGATTGAATTTCAGAGAACATTTTAAATTATTCATCTCCTACTTTATGTTAAAGTAACATTCAATCGGATCGGAGTGGATTAGATCTCATCTGATGAAATGAGATAAAATCGAATCGGAGTGGATTTAATCGGATCAGATGGAACCTGATCAGATCGGATCGGATCGTTATTGAAAAAACAAAGAGACAGTAGGCCTATTAGAAATGGAACCCACGTCATTTGCGTTAATATTGTAGCTTCGGAAACCAGGCCAGTTCTCATGAACGAGGACTTGTTGCTCAATAATTTGGAAACCTACATGATACCAATAACCACGAAAGCTCTTATCATATCAACTTTGGTTTCGAAGGACCGTATTGCCAGTATCTACGTTAGGTATTAAGTTTTGAAACAATAATAAGGCCTGCAGTTTACGCTTCCGGCCCCCGTATGACACTCGCCTGGGTCCCCGCGTATCGCTAAGGCCGTGTCTGTGCTCTCGACTTTCAATTGTAGATTTTCCTACATGACGGTATGTTTATAAACACAACCTTTTTGGTGTATCTGGTGTCCAAACTATGGAAGTATTTGATAAGCCAAGTCTTTTAGGGGCACGTCTTTCAGCTCACCAAAAATGAGAACATAAATCAATCACCAGAGAACAACGGTTATGTTTGTTATTTGTTTATTTTACATGTTTCGGATGTTCCTTCAGAGTTGAAGATCTACTTCCTAGTCCAAACTTCCTGCGGGACGACGGGGGATAAATCGTGAATCCTCGAAACAACCGAACGACAGTCCAGCGCGCATGCCGCACGAAAAAGCAACCATCCACCGCACGGCCAAGCAGCCATGTCTGCTCTGGTCACAACAAAATATTTAGGTCGCAGCTGGGACTGTGTTGCCAAGTGAAGTACTTCACTCCTCCTAAATTCTCGGACTCGAAAACAAGCCTTAGTATTATAATAATTTCTGTGCAATTTTCATCACTCAAACTTGTAAATTCATCCACTTGAAGCACAAAGTAATATGTATGCTTTAGTTGGCAACAGTGACCTTTCAATATGGTGTCCTTGAAATTGCCTACTTATTTTAAAATTTCTCCATATCTTCCTCTTTACATTTTCTTACGTTTTTTTTCTTTCGGTTTCATTATTTTGACAATACATTGTTTCATATCGCCTACTCTTCTTTTTCTCGTTTACTGAATTGTATTGATTCAAGAACGTAAATGGGATCTTCAACATTAAAATGTAAACGAAAAGCAGATTGCTGGATTATTTTAGTTTTAAGAACCTGCTTTGCATTCAAAAGGGGAATAGATCGATTGGCGGTCATTTTATCAAATCTGCTTCACCAAACCATGACTTTCTGGTTTGTGTGGTTTTTGTTGTATTTCGAGATACGATAATTTTCTTCCAAAATGGAAATTCAGTTTATTAACAACTATACTATAAATAAGACAATATGTAAAAGATATATGTAGTCTATAATTTTAAACATTGAACTCCAAATGTTTTACCTTCAGCAATGGCGCCTGGTCCCATAGGACGGTCTAGAAATAGTTCACCTTTCTTCCCCTCCAGATACTTCTGCACTAACTCCAGCGTGTTCAGGTAGAGGAGATTTTTGCTGCCCATTTTGACGTAGTATATTGGCCCGAATTGTTTGGTCCATGCAAGGTTCGTCTTCGGTCCTTTGTAGTCCAGGATGGATCCAATGCAGGGAAGCCCTGATGGGCCAGGAGGCAGCGGTTTTTGCGGAGAATCCAACTTGGAATCTTCATTGGAGTTTTCAGTCATCTTGGCTATTTTGTACTGAAAATAGAACATCTCCATTGTGAAAGTATTGTCCAAACGTATTTAGTGATAGGAAAAGAATGAATACAATTTGGTGCTGTAGTTGTCTTCTCTTGTTGTGTTGTGTTCATGCAGGCACTGAGATGTGTGAGAGCTGCTTTAAAGTGTGTAGGCCAGATCCAAAGATCAGATAACAGTTTACTGTTTCCGGTGAAGACAACACGATGACATGCTAATTTTTTTAAATAAAATCTTGGTTTTAGTCACAACATGACTTTTTTTTTATTGAATACAAATGCTATAAACCTATGTGTCAATGAGAGGGGGAGGGGACATTAACAACTGGACTTACATAGAAAGTAAAACAACTAAATTCAATCGAGTCGTTAGGCCGTCACGGTTACTCGGCCAAATACAAATTTAGTTTTCTCACTGATATTGTCTTAAAACACGGCAGATTTAATCATTTTATTACAAATATACAGATTTTGTAGAATGTATACAATAATCCCTACGAGGCTTTACCATGGCAAAATTGGGTTACTAGAATTACTAGTGAGTTCTTTCTATTCTATATTTCTCTTTCTTTCTCTCTCTCTATTCTTTCTCTCTTCTCTGTCTTCTTTAACTTTGTCTTCTGTATCTGTACCTACTCTCTCTTTCTCTTTCTGTTCTCTCATTCTAATCTCACTGTCCTTTTTCTGTCTTCCACTTCTCTATCCTTTTTTGTCAACTCTCTCTCTATTTATACATCTGTCATATCTGCCTTTTCATCTCTCTCTCTCTCTTTTTTTTTCGTCTTTTCTGTCAACTCTCTTTCTGTCCTCTATGTCCCTTTTTACAATTCATCTATTTAGCTTACAAGTTCATGGGCTAACAAACAATAGGAAAAAAAGATACATTTAAAAACAAAGCTTATCTGAGGGAAACAACCGCTAATTCATGTCAACTTCATCCGAGAATGGGAAGTGGGAGAAAAAACGTGACTAAACGTAAGGGGATTGCATCCATATATACATCAACATCTTTCATTAAATAGCATTTACTACCCTTTTTTCGATATAAATAATTTAATAAATAATTAATCACCAACAATTAATAAACGAATTTTTTTTAAATTGATTCGTGTCTTTTCAGGTTTAATGGTTAATTGCAAAGTTTTAAGTTGATCCGAGAATTGGAAATGAGAGAAAAACCCAGTTCACAAACTTTTAACCAGACAGACAGAGTGAGACGGCTCTAACGATTTCCTAGAAAGTTGACATTTTATGTATAACTTTGGGAAAGTAATTACTGTTATTTGGCCACACTGGGAAAACTAGTTTGACCGTTACAATTTTTTCAAAGTAAAAAATAATAGATTTTGATTTGGCTAGAGACAATCTTTATCTGGAACAGACTTCATTTTTTCCCTGTTCCCTAGCAGTCAGTTCAGCAGTGACACTTACGACGCTCTGTCCATCAGTCCAAGTTTATGTATTTCACTCGTATTAAAGAATGGACAAACTTTTTCTGACCTAGTCAAGTCATACAATTCAGTTGTTGTTTTTATTACATACATTTACATTGTTCCTATAATACATACAACTCTATTAGACATTGGCTGTGAGTGAGAATGTCTCGGTGAATAGGGTTCTGTTTGATGTGGAGGGCCATTGGTGAGAATAGAGAGCCACTTGAGTGACGTTCACTTTACAACCAACACTTTCCCTCCAATTAGAATGAACAATAGATGGCCGCCCCATGAAAGAAGATCTTATATAGATGGAAGGCCGATGTGCTAGCCACTGATTCAAGTACTTATAAAAACTGAAAGTTTATTTGCTATTGTTATTTAAAAAACTTTAGCCAACGATCTAATTCTCTACATAAGTCTTATCTCCCCTGATCTTTGTACATTTTCTTCATAAAACAAAATTAATTAACTACGACTAATTGATTAACTAATTGGTTGTTGTTATTTTTTCATTGATTTATGTGTTGTCATCGGCAATAAATAATTGTGCAAAGTTTCAGCTTAACTTGAGAATGGGAAGGGGAAAAATAAAGTGTAAATGTAAAAGGTCCTACCCAGACAGACAGACGGAGTGACTTGATATAAGCTTTGTAAAAAAAAATACAGATTAGAAACTCTCGCAATCACAGACTCCGGCTGGAATAGTTTGCCATTTGTGCATCCAAACATTCTAAGCTCATATAGGTGATAGTCTCACCAGCCACATGTGGAGACACACAAATTGTTACTAGTGGAATTCAGTAGCCCGAGAATGTCTCATATAAACTATATGTTTGAATCACTTGATTTAGTATAGCATATGTTTAGTCTCACCAGCCACATGTGGAGACACACAAATTGTTACTAGTGGAATTAAGTAGCCCGAGAATGTCTCATATAAACTATATGATTGAATCACTTGATTTAGTATAGCATATGTTTAGTCTCACCAGCCACATGTGGAGACACACACATTGTTACTAGTATAATTAAGTAGCCCGAGAATGTCATAGCATATGTTGTTGTTTTTTTGTGCGCTACAATTTGTTTATTTTTGTACTAAATAGTTTTTTGATTAGAATTCCTTTAAACTAAACCTAAGGAAAGACTTACAAGAGGGGCTGTGTCGAGGCGGTTGCACCTTTGTCTCTTCTATCCGAACTCCTCTGGTGCTCGTTCTAGTCACAACTTAACAAACCGCATGCATCAAACAGTTTCACTTGAAAAAAAGCGCGAAGACTGTACAAGAAGAATCCAGTGAGTAATACACTTACAAGGCTAAGTGCGTACTCCTGTCTTTCGAATGAGCTCTACTTGTCTAATTACATACTCATCCACATTGCACCAGCCTAAACAGCCGAACACCCTTCAACTAGCTTGGGCCTCAGCGACAACAATACTAACAAAGTGTGTTGAACTGTATGTAAGTCATTGTACAAGGGAGGGGAGAGAAGGGGCAAATGGGGTGTCCTAGGTTTGAACCAGTCTAGAAATCTGTTTTATCCTAGCTAAATCAGACAGATTCGAAATAGCTCAGGAAAAGGGGGGGGGGGATATGTTTAGGTAAATAGAAAACAGTATGGGGGGGGGGGGGGCTGGCAATAAGGATTTCAAACGCAATTAGGTCATATCGGTCATGTTGTTCTGCTTGAGTTGCATTGAAGCTCACATGAGCTTAACAATTTGTGAGCGCTTAAACAATTGAGAAATTCTAATATTGATAGATTTTCAAGAGATAGATAGATTAGACAGACAGACAGATAGATAGATAAATAGATAGATAGATAGACAGATAGATAGATAGATAGATAGACAGATAGATAGATAGATAGATAGATAAATAGATAGATAGATAGACAGACAGATAGATAGATAGATAGATAGATAGATAGATAGATAGACAGACAGATAGATAGATAGATAGATAGATAGATAGATAGATAGATAGATAGATAGATAGATAGATAGATAGATAGATAGATAGATAGATAGATAGACAGATAGATAGATAGATAGATAGATAGATAGATAGATAGATAGATAGATAGATAGATAGATAGATGTGTGGCTGTCTACCAAACGAAAAAGAAATGTAGACAAAATCTTACTTCCCCCCTCCCCTTTTACTTCAGACTCCCTGAAAAAACATTCTTGCTACGCCCTTTGGATCACCTCATAAACCCAACGTTAAATTCAACCAGTAAAAAAAAAATCACTCATTTATAAAAGAGGAAAACGGTCAGATCAGTATGAGAAACAATACATTGAATCCTATGAAAGAGTTACTGTTCATGTTTTCACCTAGATTTTCTGTTGCTACATTTGATCTGCAGCTGTTTTCTTTCAACGTTTTGAAGTGGCTAAAAATAGTCTTTGGAACAGTTGAAACAAAACATTTCTATATTTTATTTCAAAGTTTAACATAATCTTTGGTATCAAAGATTTAGTCTCAACTATTGTTAATATTTCAATTTTATTGTTTTTTTAAGAAATCAACATAAAGGTGTGTTGGCAAACGTTTTACTTCGTGACACCGGAAACACGCCTACTAAAACGTCTGCTCCTGCTAGTCAAACGAATTCTGGGTGGATTGAGAGGTAAAACAAGTCCTTGTGATGAAAAACTTGTCTTTGGAATCAATTAACGACTTGCTTTCTGATTCAATGCAATTGATGTCTAGTAAAAATAAAAAAAAAAACTGTTGTAACTCCGCCCATTATGCCAGGAAATCATCTGCACATGTGTGTGTTGGCGGTCTTTTTTGTGATCGATAAGAAATTTAATACACGCGCCCACACAAACACACACATACGCACACGAAGAACTAATATATCGACCTCAATGACTAAGTCCTGAACCAAAGTGTAATTATTCTCTTTAATTGGGCATCATCCATTTAAACATTAATCACGTGTCGTTTCAACTTTAGGTTTCCTGATGCTCTATACTACTCTATAGGTTTCCTGATACTCTATAGGTTTCCTGATGCTCTATAGTTTTTCATTCATACAAGTATTGAATGAACTGAATACTAGGCTTTGTCAACTTTGGTGGCGGAGGAAGGGGGGAAATGTGAAAATCTCCCGGGACCCCACTTGAGGTGGTCCCCTAAATGAGTGTTTTTTACATTAAATATTACGCAAAATGCAGGGGCCCCCAAAGTGGTCAAGCCACCCAGGCCCCCAAATGATGAAAAATGTTTAGCTACGCCCCTTGGCTTTTTTTACTAAATCTATTTGAACTATCTCTTCCTTGACAGACACTATATAGATTGATATAGAGAGAGTGCCTTCTGCTGTATCCTCGTGAATGGGACAAGTCGTTTTTACCTTGCTGATTGTTGCTTGAAATCTTTAGTGTAGGCCTAAATAGTATCAAGAAATTGTTGTTTTCCTTATATCTTGACATTTAGTTTGCTTATTTGATAGAAGATTTGTGAAAATGGAAAATTCTAGACTATAGAGAATCTTCAAACATTTCCTATTCAGCAGACTATAGAGAATCTTCAAACATTTCCTATTCAGCAGACTATAGAGAATCTTCAAACATTTGCTATTCAGCAGACTATAGAGAATCTTCAAACATTTCCTATTCAGCAGACTATAGAGAATCTTCAAACATTTCCTATTCAGCAGACTATAGAGAATCTTCAAACATTTCCTATTCAGCAGACTATAGAGAATCTTCAAACATTTCCTATTCAGCAGACTATAGAGAATCTTCAAACATTTGCTATTCAGCAGACTATAGAGAATCTTCAAACATTTCCTATTCAGCAGACTATAGAGAATCTTCAAACATTTCCTATTCAGCAGACTATAGAGACTCTTCAAACATTTCCTATTCAGCAGACTATAGAGAATCTTCAAACATTTGCTATTCAGCAGACTATAGAGAATCTTCAAACATTTCCTATTCAGCAGACTATAGAGAATCTTCAAACATTTCCTATTCAGCAGACTATAGAGAATCTTCAAACATTTCCTATTCAGCAGACTATAGAGACTCTTCAAACATTTCCTATTCAGCAGACTATAGAGACTCTTCAAACATTTCCTATTCAGCAGACTATAGAGACTCTTCAAACATTTCCTATTCAGCGCACTATAGAGACTCTTCAAACATTTCCTATTCAGCAGACTATAGAGACTCTTCAAACATTTCCTATTCAGCAGACTATAGAGACTCTTCAAACATTTCCTATTCAGCAGACTATAGAGAATCTTCAAACATTTCCTATTCAGCAGACTATAGAGAATCTTCAAACATTTCCTATTCAGCAGACTATAGAGACTCTTCAAACATTTCCTATTCAGCAGACTATAGAGACTCTTCAAACATTTCCTATTCAGCAGACTATAGAGACTCTTCAAACATTTCCTATTCAGCAGACTATAGAGAATCTTTAAACATTTCCTATTCAGCAGACTATAGAGAATCTTTAAACATTTCCTATTCAGCAGACTATAGAGAATCTTTAAACATTTCCTATTCAGCAGACTATAGAGACTCTTCAAACATTTCCTATTCAGCAGACTATAGAGAATCTTTAAACATTTCCTATTCAGCAGACTATAGAGACTCTTCAAACATTTCCTATTCAGCAGACTATAGAGACTCTTCAAACATTTCCTATTCAGCAGACTATAGAGAATCTTTAAACATTTCCTATTCAGCAGACTATAGAGAATCTTTAAACATTTCCTATTCAGCAGACTATAGAGAATCTTTAAACATTTCCTATTCAGCAGACTATAGAGAATCTTCAAACATTTCCTATTCAGCAGACTATAGAGAATCTTTAAACATTTCCTATTCAGCAGACTATAGAGAATCTTTAAACATTTCCTATTCAGCAGACTATAGAGAATCTTTAAACATTTCCTATTCAGCAGACTATAGAGAATCTTTAAACATTTCCTATTCAGCAGACTATAGAGAATCTTTAAACATTTCCTATTCAGCAGACTCATGAAAGAAATACACTCTTCGACTTTCTTCGAATTTTGATTTCTAAATTCTTCCAAAAATGCGTCCTTCACTAAGTCTTCTTATTTTGGAGTAGAAAAAAAAAGTATTTAACATGGAATTAAGGAACTCTTGAAATTATTTGCGAGTAAGCACACTGGAACAGATTTTTACAAGCCTTACTATTACACTGACCACTGTTTTTTATTTTGGACAGTTTTACAGAGAATAACCACAAAATCAACGGTCACTTGAGGCACATTTTACATGCACCAAGTTTTGTGTGAAACAAGTCTTGAATCATGAAAAATAAAATCAATGTTAGTCTTACATTTCAACCCATATTAAAGATTGAATTTTTCAATTAGGCCTACAATAGACAATTGGCCCGAGGGCCGTAGCTTGACCATTACAGATGTAGACCAAAATTAAATAGAATGACGTCAAATGTGTAGGTTTCTGTGTATCCTATTTTCCAAAGGTTTACATTCTTCCGTCATTCATTTGAAACAGAGACTAAATGAAGCTAGCTAACGAACAATACAAGACTTAGAACATTTCTCTGCTCTCTCTCTCTCTTTCTCACACAAACGCACCATCTAAAACATGAAACACTGACAAATGTCTTATAGGGACTGAACAGAAGGTCAAAGTAATGTAAATACATCGGGCAATTATTGTAGCCAATGTGTTCACAAAATGAGAGTTGAGGAGAAGCAAACAGAGGAATAAGAAAGAGAGAGAATTATACTCAGAAGAACTCTACACAAAACCAACTAGGGGCGGTAAGCCATGTCTCCTTTTTATTCCCCGTTCTCCAGCCAGTTAAAAAATTACATTCTAGCTATGAGTTATCGTTCTTTGAACTTTCACCACAGATTTGTGGCGGCAAAGGGGAACAAGCAAAAATTAATTACCACATACACAGACTTCACATGACAATTAAAAGTTCAACACAATGGCAAGACATTTACTAGCAACCGCCATCGTGATAGTTTTGTTTCTCTTCCAAACTAATTTCCTTTCATTTAGTCTTAGGCCTAATATAAAAACACGATACTCTAAAAAAAAAAAAAAAGGGTGTGGTCAAGATATATTTTGACATATTACAATGAATACAACAAAATAAATTCTCCCATACGGACACTTTGTATAAATCTGGAATGTCAAAGTCTGTCATTTAGCTCTATGAAAATTCCTGAGATTCTTATTTCAGAGTTTTCAGCGAGACTCAAACGTGCCTTTAGTTTTGTTCGTCTGTTCTCACTGGTTCAAAGGGATGGTGTGTGTGTGGTGGTGGGGGGGGGGGGGGAGTGAAACCGTGTCTCACATTTTTTAAAATGTCACAGCACGGAACTATGACGCAAAATGTGGATGCCTAATAGACAGAGCTAATACACAAAAAGTGGATATCAACTACAGGAGGTAATACACAATACGGGGAGACCCACAACATGGAGCTAACCCACAAAATGACGATGTCCACTACGCAGAGCTTATACACAAAATGTGGATGCCCACTACACGGAACTGCCCTGTTAGCACCTTACATTGTAGACGAACTATTTTGTTTTTGTTGAATGCCTACTATCCACTTTTGTTTTCCACTTACCTTGTTTCTTGTCATGTCCTAAACTTAGAGATGTGTCCAAAACTTAGAGATGTGTCCTAAACTTAGAGATGTGTCCAAAACTTAGAGACTGGTCCTAAACTTTGATATTTGTCCACTAAGGTTAAAAACTCTATCGTCTTAATGATACGAAGCATTGGGAGCAATCAGGGTGTTTAGTTCCTCTTAGTGGACCCTATTTATATGAGGTAATCATATCCTGTAGATGTACGGATGTGCTCTGTTAGCCATCCTTTCTTTCCGGGAGGACATTTTCTCATGCACGAGATTTCTAAATTTAAACACATATATACAGTTTTGTTTTTCTTTTATTTTGTTGGTGGTTATTGTTTTCGTGTGTGTGTGAGAGAGAGATGTTTTCGGTCATTATATTTCCCCCCCATCCAATTGACTGTTTCTACAACCACTCCTCGTGTGGTCATCAAGACACTTCAGACAGTCTTCGGGTGGGACGGGAACAGCTTGTGTTTGTGTTTATTGATGGTGCGGGTGGATGTAGTGTCAGACATGGGCGCAAGCAACGAACTCAAGATGTGTTACTTCTCTTATAAGTACGAGGGTGGTGTGAGAAGTTTTTTTCCCTTCAAATTAATTTATTTTTCTCTACATAATCTTCTTTTAGTCAAGTTCCCCTTTCTGACCTTGCGATCTATAGGGCAGACGGTGTAAAGGTCATCTGTTTCTGTGGCCCACGGTTAACGAGGGTATCATGTGGCCAGCACAACGACCAACCACATTTACTTTTCTCCAACAAATTTCGGGTACCCATTAAAGATGGGTGGATTCGAAATCCCAGTCTTCACCAGGATTCGAATCCGGGACCCCTCGGTTCAGAAGCCAAGCGCTTTACCACTCAGCCACCGCGGCTTCAATCTGTCCGTTTCTCCCAGCGATGCTCCAGCCTCTCCAACACGTTCAAATAAAAGTTTAAAAACGTCTTTCCTCAATGTTGCTGTCAGAGGACCGACTCGTTCATTGAATGATGCCATCACAAATGTAAACAACAATTTTATGATGACGCTAATCTACACTTTCAGTTCAGCAGGAGTGAAACCATCGTCAAGCAGATGTGTATCAGAAAATATGCCTCTGACTGTAGGGTCATCAAATACTAACAATTTAACAAAATAATTATTTTTCTTTAAAATAACTCAATCTTCACATCGTCGCACAGATTTATTAGGCTATTCTTGTACTGTCCAGTCGAACAGAGGCTACTTCCCACACGTTGCCTGTAACATTCTGTTACACTAAAGTTCGCTATGTTCGTTATAATAATAGTTTCTAATTATTAATGAATTATTTTTCTCAAAATAAAAAATATTATAAGTGCTGTTGAAATCTGATTTCACTCTTATTTTATGCATACAACAAAAAAATATTAAAACCTAATCTTTCATCGTATTAATTATTTCCCCCCAAAAGACAGACACAAACTCCCACTAGAGACATTTACGAGTTAAAAAAACAACAAATTTGTAATGATTATTTAATTATTATTCTTCAATTATTTGTCTGGAGATTGTTATTTTAAGAGACTTTTTTCTTTATTAATATTAAAGCACAAATTTAATATCCACTATTGATCCCTAACCCGTATTCTTTTTTTTTAACAAAGCTTATATCAACTCAGTCTGTCTGTCTGTCTGTCTGGTAAAATATCCCTAACCCGTATTCTTTTTTTTTAACAAAGCTTATATCAACTCAGTCTGTCTGTCTGTCTGGTAAAATATGTGTACACGTTATTTCTCCCACACCCAATCTCGGATCAAGCTGAAATTTTGCACAATCATTTCTTTTACCAAACAACACAATAATCAATGTTAAAAATTAATCAATCAGCTAATTGACTATTGGTGATTTATTATTTTGTTTGATATCTCGAACAAGGGAAAGAAAATTTATTTGTCTGAAGTGATGGTATAAGCTAAATTAGTCCTCTTTATAGGTCGCCGTCTAAATTGAAACGGACAATACATAACTATACAATCTTCTCTTGTCAGAAATGTGAATGTTGTCAATGGTAACAATCCACCCAGATATCCCTTTATGTCTCCCCTCTTCCATGTTCCCAACTGGTCTAGACAAGTGATAGGATCACAGCGTAGTGAGACAAGTGATAGGATCACAGCGTAGTGAGACAAGTGATAGGATCACAGCGTAGTGAGACAAGTGATAGGATCACAGCCTATTGAGACAAGTGATAGGATCACAGCGTAGTGAGACAAGTGATAGGATCATAGCGTACTGAGACAAGTGATAGGATCACAGCGTAGTGAGACAAGTGATAGGATCACAGCCTATTGAGACAAGTGATAGGATCACAGCGTAGTGAGACAAGTGATAGGATCACAGCCTAGTGAGACAAGTGATAGGATCACAGCCTATTGAGACAAGTGATAGGATCACAGCGTAGTGAGACAAGTGATAGGATCACAGCCTAGTGAGACAAGTGATAGGATCACAGCCTATTGAGACAAGTGATAGGATCACAGCCTAGTGAGACAAGTGATAGGATCACAGCGTAGTGAGACAAGTGATAGGATCACAGCCTAGTGAGACAAGTGATAGGATCACAGCGTAGTGAGAAAGCTAAAAGCATGAAATAGCGCTAAACAAAAACAATGGACCTCGTTCACCAATCTTAAACAGACAACATTTAGCCACGTGATTCTCTATCTCTTCTATACAAATTACTTAATCCATAAAGGCTGTCACATGATAGGTTTTTTTAATTGTTTTATCAATATTATCACGTGGCTAAATGTTGTTTGTTTACGATTGGTGAATGAGGTCCATTGGTAAAAATATTTCTAATAGCACAGATTTATTGTTGTATGTTTCTTTGTCTCCTGATTGACGATACCATCGATGATATGACCCCATTAAATTAACTTCATTTTTGGGTTCATAAACTTTGATTTGTGTTAAATAAAAAGGGCATGCATTTATCTTTACCAATTATAACATTGTCTGATTAAAAGAAAAACGTTATTGAAGTTTAACCCTAACAGGCTAGTGAAATACAAATAGGAAAAATTGAATAATCCCTTCTGAGCAAGCAAAATAATCACGGAGAGATAGAGTTAAATGACTGATCCAAACTCATTAATACAATTACACTTCGTATAAGATTTATTTTTTTTATGTATTTTTTTTTGTTTCTTAAATGAATTTTTTTGTGGGCGGAAAGAAAGATGGATTAAAATACTTAATGGTCATCTATCAAGCACCCATCAATGTTAGCTCCATTGAGTAATTGTCTTGGCGCTATTCTTGAGACATTTTTTTAGTAATATTTATTGTTTGATTTCATTTTTAATCTCTGCGTAAAAATACTTCTTTTTATATAAAATCTAGAATAAAATTTGATAGACAAATTATAACATGAAGGCAGTGGCGTAGTTATGGTGGGGGATGGGGTTAGAATTTGAAAATTTGAGGGGGCTCCCAAATGAATGTTCGAAATACTTTTTTACATTAACTTTTAAATATTACACCATTATCTCATGTCATGATGTCGAATGTTAAAATGCAGGGTCCCCTAAAGAGGTCAAACCCCACCCAGCCCCCCCCCCCCAAAATGATGGCAAATCTCCTAGCTACGCCACTGCAGGAAGGGGGTGGTTATATATTGCAACTAACATGTCTTTACTTCAATTTTACTCAGGAACCTTAACTCACGAGATGTGATTCAAAAAGTCTACCATATTTTCCCCAGCAGTGATTCAATAGGCGTGCCTTACATTTCCCAAACATCTAATTGGAGGCTCACTTAGAGGAGATTATAAATAACTTAGGTCTACTTTTAAATTTACCATATCTATTTTGGATGTTGGAATTGTTTTCAATACTAGACCTGCCAAATACCATTATATAGAATGTGAATAAGTTCTTAGATTATTTTTTTGGACGCTGTAAAGGGCACGTAACGGAGTGATTATAATCATTGCAATGAGTAAAGTGTCTTATGTCACTTCATTGACTTCTAATTTTAATTAAAAGTAAATCAAGTTAGATAGTTGGATGTTTTTCGTTTTTTTTTTTGTTGTTGTTTTGTTTCTATGTGTGAGCAGGTCAGGCAGGCGCGAGTAGGAGAGACCTATTCTTACTGCTCAACATTAAAATTTACCAACAGTAGGCAGATGTTAGCGCTACTGGGTGGGCTCAATCTGTGCACCTCGGTATGGTGACCAAGGGGCTAGAGTCACCTAAGTAACCAGACAACTAACTATACTAACTTAACTAAATGAAAACAAGATAACAAACTTTTAGTTTACGATAAATAAAACAAAAAGAAACTTTATTTACATACAAAAATAAATCAATAATAAAATACTACTACTGAACCCATCAACTAACTAAAACCCTCTAAATCTACACCACTACAAACACTAACAAACTAACCAACTATCTAACACAAACTGATCAACCCAACTATCTAAATCACTACAACTACTACCCTAGACCTAGATCGACAAACAAACTACAATAAACTAGTCTAGATCTACAATATTCTATTACTATAACCAACCCATAACACTAACACTAAATCAAGAACACCTTACTCTGAATACCTTACTAACTAGACTAAACTAATTAGTAACTAGCTAAAGCAAGAAACAGACTATAACTAAGCCACTAATAAGGCAACACTACAGAAACAAAATAACACTAGCTTCCCTAGAATTAGATCTAGAAGAATAGATCTACAGAAGCAGTTATAAGCAGGAACTATTTCAGCAGTAATATTCATCAGTAACAACAGCTAAAAGCAGTAATATTCAGCAGCTAAAAGCAGTAATATTCAGCAGCTAAAAGCAGCAGTATTCAGCAGCTAAAAGCAGTAACAATAGCCTGCAAAACATAAATGCAAAACTATATTATATTCTATTAGGACTGATGGACGCCGCCATCTTCAATACAGCATGTTGCCAACTATTATGACAAATAGTCCAAGTAGAAAATAAAATAACTACCTTACACATAGTATAGATCTAGTAAAAAATATATAATATTTCTACACATACAGGCCGTCCCAGGTACAGGAATAAAAATATAATTAGACGACAGACCACAAAGATCTTCAGCTGTCACACAGACAGATATGGTACTGACCACTGGTCAACTGTACACTGAAGTTCGACTGAACTGTTTTAAGACAGCATGTAGTACATCCCTTTTATACTATCCCGCACTAACCTATATAAATATGCGGAAGTATAATTAATAAGTTTGACACTAGCCTATAAAAATAAATATATAAAAATAGATCTAACCTATACAACAAACATACATTTAAAAAATAGCTAAAATTGCATATAAAACTAGATCTGGGAGCGCAAGCTCACATATGTATAATTATATAAGTACAAGTATAAATGTATTTTGGGCATTTAAAAAAAAAACATATATGATCCCTTTAATTTTAAACTACAGGTTGAATAGATATTATGAATGACAATACTAGCTTGAACACAGAGCTGATCATTTTAGCACATGAACACAAAGGTGGTCATTTTGGCGCTTGAACATAAAAGTGGTCATTTTGGCGCTTGAACACAAAAGTGGCCATTTTGCGCTTGAACACAAAGGTTGTCATTTTGGCGCTTGAACACAAAGGTGGTCAATTTGGCGCTTGAACACAAAGGTGGTCAATTTGGCGCTTGAACACAAAGGTGGTTAATTTGGCGCTTGAACACAAAAGTGGTCATTTTGGCGCTTGAACACTAAAGTGGTCATTTTGGCGCTTGAACACAAAGGTTGTCCTTTTGGCGCTTGAACACAGAGGTTGTCATTTCGGCGCTTGACACAAAAGTGGTCATTTTGGCGCTTGAACACAAAGGTTGTCATTTTGGTGCTTGAACACAAAGGTTGTCATTTTGGCGCTTGAACACAAAGGTTGTCATTTTGGCGCTTGAACACAAAGGGGTCATTTTGGCGCTTGAACGTTTACAAAATAAGATCAAAAGTATTCCATGCAGAACTGTTAACAGATGACATTATTACTTGTATATTATTACTTACATATTATTACGTATACTTACATATTATTACTTATATTCTAGGTTCTATTACTTTTAAACGTGTACTATGTATTTGCAAACATAAATGTTCATCGCCCGCTTCTGGAGTTTACCGAGGTGAAGAAAACATCTGAAAGTTGTTTTTTTTTTAAAAAGGGGATGGGAAGGGGTGAAAGAAATAACCACATAAAAAAAACAACTAAAAAAATACTTTAAAAAAACATAGCTTATTTAAAGTGTAATTGTATCCATTAGTTTGGATCAGTCGTGTGATTATAAATACGATTGACCTAGACATAATAAATCTGTGTCTGAAGACAATCCAAGATAATTTGTCTCAATCTGGTCCCCACAATCCAAGATAATTTGTCTTAATCTGGTCCCCACGATCTAAGATAATTTGTCGCAATCTGGTCCCCACGATCCAAGATAATCTGTCTCAATCTGGTCCCCACAATCCAAGATAATCTGTCTCAATCTGGTCCCCACAATCCAAGATAATCTGTCTCAATCTGGTCCACACGATCCAAGATAATCTGTCTTAATCTGGTCCCCACGATTCAAGATAATTTGTCGCAATCTGGTCCACACAATCCAAGATAATCTGCCTTAATCTGGTCCCAACAATCCAAGATAATCTGTCTCAATCTGGTCACCATGATCCAAGATAATTTGTCTCAATCTGGTCCCCACAATCCAAGATAATTTGTCTCAATCTGGTCCCTTAATCCAAGATAATTTGTCTCAATCTGGTTCCCGCAATCCAAGATGATCTGTCTCAATCTAGAGAACACAATCAAAGAGGATTTTCTCTGTGTCCCACAATCCAAGATGATCTTTCTCTAAAACGCATAAAAAAAGCTTTTTTAACTTTTGCAAAACTCAGCTCACGAGTTTGGTTAACTCCAAACTCACGTCAAGGTCTAAAAGACGTAACAGATTGCAGACGCCGCGTCATAATAGAGGTAAGAAATATTACATTTCTCCAAGCAGTAGGTCAACTTCCACAAGACATTCTGTATGGCGATCTAATAGAAGGCAGGAGAGCCGCTAGTCGCCCACTTTTACGTTATACGGATGTATGCAAACGCGACATGAAGCTCTTCAAAATCGACACTAGCAGCTGGGAAGAGGTGGCACTGGATAGATCCACATGGAGAGAGAGCATATGTTAGATCTAGCACTAGACAGCACTATGTTATGCACAGAAAGCAAATTTTGTGAAGAAAGAAATTTAGTGCATGTACATATTTTTGAATTGTGGAGTCCTCCTTCAAGGGTGAGGTCCTGCACAGCTCCACGACCTTGCCGAGACCTAAATCCGGCCCTGTTTCAGCCAACACAAAAGTGAACCAGGTAGAAGAAGACATGAAATACTCCGGCAGACTCCATTTTGTTTTCAGTGCTCTGTCTGGTCAAGAAACCTTCTCCAGAATAGAGTTTCATTGTTACAATAACAGGACTTAGTCGTTCTTCGTCTGCCAATAAGATGTACACTTATGTATGGGGATAAAATCCATATTTTTAATAGTGTCGTGACATAGTCTGCTATTGTCTTTTTAACCTATTACCATCCCCCCCTTTTTTATAATTTTTTTTCAAGATTGCCAACACGTGATAGTTAAGTGAAGCAGGATACTGTTGTTGTTTTTGTTTTGTTTTTCCATGTGACTTCTACTTAAGAAGTAGATCCTGTTTTCTAATTGACCTTCATTTTTATGAATGAAATCTGAATGTGTAAGTGTATAGAGTCCTGTAGTTTCACTCTGAACGAGACTTGGTTGTAAGCCTTAGAAAATGTTCTTGTGTAGAGATGTTAATCAAAAGTGTGTTAGTGAAATGGAGAGGATGAACACACAAACACACTCATGTGCTCACGTGTGGTCATGTGTGTAGCTAGTCCCAATGTCTATGTCTAGAAATACAAATGAAACCATTCTTTCTATTTTCTTGACTTATCCGGGCTGACACCAAATGTACTTCTGACACATCAGCCTATTACCAAGGATTGGGGGGGGGGGTTTAGAGTGTTATCTAGGGATGAGTAGCCATGTATCTTAATAGTCTAGACTACTCCAAACTCTAGAACAGTGGTTACCAACATTTTTTGTCACGTAGACCCCTTAACATGTTTTCCGGTTTTTTGGTAGACATTCCCCCCCCTGCTTTAGTTATATTTTATTTTTGAAAATTCATTAACTTCAAATTTCAAGTTTTTTTTTTAAAACTAATTTCTAACCAGTGAGTCGAATAATAAATAAAATAAATGTAAAGCTACAATCTAAGTTATATCTTTTTATTAATAAAATTCAAACTTAATGCAAAAAAAAGTTACTATGTATTACATACATTCAACAAACACACTGGAAACGTTTTGTTGATTAAAGGTTTACAAGCTCGCCATATGTTTCATTTAAGGATTTGTTCAATGAAGTAGTCTTTCCAAAATTAAATATTAATTTGCCTTAAGTATCATTGTAAACGTTTTCGCCAAGAACAATAGTGTGTGTATGTGTATAAATATTTCTTATCTATAATAAATAAAAAATATGCAACTAAAAAGACTAATTATTACCAGACAAGGTTGATTCAGCCAGCTCTATCATGAAATATGTCATTTTGGAAAAATATGTTGTTTGCAAAAACAAAAAATTACATAAGGAGAAAGAAAATCTTGACTACAATCCTACAGAGGTCAAGAATTTAGTGAACTCTGTTCTACAATTGAATTACTCTAAGAACCAAAGAGTCAGAGTTTATCTCAAGACGCCACCAAAAATGGAGGAGCTGGGATACTCAACGAATGGCCCGAGGGAGAAAAATTAATTAATAAATCAAGTCCATTGCAACTGGTGAGCTTTCTGGTAGCCACAGAGCAGAAAGAGATGACCGGAACTATCAGCTAACACGCTAGCGAATCACCCAAATACGCAAAACAGTCAGATTGTTTTCATGACCGATGAAAAAAAAACAACCAATCCTCCAGAGCTTGAAAAACTCAATTCCTCCAATGTGACTGTACCCATACAGCTCAACAAGAAAAGCGAGGAAACTGACAAGTGTGGGAGAACAAATACAAATGAAGAAACTAAGACTGAATTGAAAAACTGAGAAATGGACAAGCTCTGATCAAAATTACAAGAAGGATGACCCCTACTATAAATTATCCCGATACCACCGATGTTTAATTTTTCACATAAGAACCAGACACAACAGAATGAGACAACACATGTTCCTGAAGCTGAAAATTGGAACCAGTGAAATTTGCTCTTGTGGGGTGTCGCTAGCGAATCACTAGCGAATGCTGACCATATTCTGCAAAACTGCATTCTTCATCGAAAGGCCCGAACAAGACGATGCCCCCCCCCCCAAAAAAAAAAAAAACATAGAAGGAAAACTAAATTGAGAGCTTATCTGGAAACCATTGTGCAGTTCATCTAAGATAGGACTACTGGTCTAGTCACTGAATACTCCAACATAATTATAAGTACGAAGAAGAAGAAGTTTTTACTGTTATAACTCATCTTACTATATGATGTCGAAAGAGATTTAGTGGGTCTATTCTGAACTTTATCTTTGATTGTTTGAAAGTTTTTCAAACCTTTATCTATTTTATCAGGGTGGCATCACTTCGAATGATCCTCCAGCCCAATGGGTTTCGTAGCATCATTCAAATAAGCACATAAACAATCGCTGGTTTGACAAGGAAGGAATGAAGTCCAATTTCAAATACTCAACGGTGTACAGTCTATGTTTCTTTTTGTTTAAGTTACTAGACAAAATTAAGCTCTTTAACTAGAGTTATTAAGTTAAATACAACAATTTTTCACTAGAGCATTTAGTAAGGTACAAGTCATAGATATGTGTATAAAATAACTCCATTAACGGGATATCAAAATTAAAGTCATGACCTACTGAAATGAGATTCATTATCTAGGACCCCCGTGCCCATCTCATAGACCCCCAATTTACTTTTTCACTTTCGTAGAACCCTTGAAAGTATTCGTAGACCCCTGGGGGTCTATATAGACCACTTTCGGAATCACTGCTCTAGAAGGTTCATTTTGCACACATAAAGTATAAGGAAAAAAAACATTTTGATTAACCCATTCCTTAAGGCTATAACTTGTAAAACAAAAAAAAACAAAAAGCAAAATATACCAAATCTTTGAGTGTAATTGTATCCATTCTGTGGCATTTTACGTCTCGAGAGACGATCTTTTCCTTTTGCAACTTCTTGTGTGACTAAGGAGGACAATCCTTGATACACAGCTGCGGTCACTGGTTGGGCATATGTAATCAACAGGCACTGTTGCATTTTACCCCTTCTTTCTGCTTCTATTGTGTATGGCATCTGCAATCTGAGACCCTTCCTTTATGCTCTCTCTCCGTGTAGATCTATCCAGTGCCACTTTTTCCAGCTACTAGTGTCGATTTTGAAGAGCTTCATATCGCGCTTGCATACATCTGTATTCCGTAAAAGTGGGCGACCAGCGGCTCTTCTACCTTCTGTTAGATCGCTATACAGGATGTCTTGTGGAAGTCGACCTACTGGCATTCTACGAACGTGGCCAAGCCAGCCAAGGTGTCTGCTGTTGATAACAGAGCGGATGTCCTGGCACCCTGCTCTTCCTCATTGGTTATTTTATCTTGCCACCTTACTTTTAAGATCCGCCTTAGGCATCGGAGGTGGAAGACATTCAGCTTCTTTTCCTGCCATAAGTAGGTTGACCATGTTTCACTTCCGTAAAGCAAAGTGCTCATCACACATGTCCGGTAGACTAAGGCTTTAGTATTGTTAGTCAGCAATATGTTGTCCCACACTCTTTTCTGCAGTCGTGAAAAGGTACCATTTGCTTTGGCTATCCAGTTGTTAATGTCTTTATCCAGTAGAGCATCGTTGGATAGCAAAAAAGGTCAACAATTTCTAGTGGTTGACCATTAATGGTTACATGAGGTGCAGTATTTGTGTTCTGAACAAGTATCCTAGTCTTGCTTTGACTAATATTTAAGCCGAACTTCTGGCAAGCAGCAGATAGTTTGTCAACCAGGAACTGAAGCTGAATATCAGAATCAGTCACAATAGCTGCATTATCAGCATACAGGAGTTCCCTGATAAGTACCTTCCTAACCTTGGTTTTTGGCCGCAGCCTTGATACATTAACTAGTTTTCTAGAGGATCTTGTATGGAGAAATACACCTTTGTTGATGTCGTTGAACGCATATTGCAGTAGGCAGGAGAAGGATATGCCAAACAGAGTAGGTGCGAGCACACACCACTGCAAACCTCAAAGGTGCTGATTGGGCTCCATTGAATTTAATGGTACATTTTGTTTCCTCGTGAAAGCACTCATTGAACTTCAGTAGTTTGGGAGGGCAACCTATTTTCCTTAGGAGTTTGAAAAGGCCACTTCTGCTGACCATGTCAAAGGCTTTAGTCAGATCAACAAAAACGATGTAAAAGGGTCTGTCTCTATCTCTGAATTTCTCCTGCAATAATTATAGAGAGGATATCATGTCTATGGTGGATCTACCACTCCTGAATCCATATTGAGACTCTGGGTAGATTCTAGAAGCTATCAGCCTGGATAGTGCCACTCTAGCAAAGATTTTGCCAACTATGCTGAGGAGAGAGATACCCCTATAATTGTTGCAGTCACTCCGATTTCCTTTGTTTTTATATATTGTGACTATATTTGCGTCACGCATGTCATGTGGGACATGACCTGCTTCCCAGCAACGGCAGAGGAGACTATGGAGTTGACCATAACTACTTCGCTGGGATGCCATCACTCCCTGGAGATTTTCTATTTTTCGTGCAGTTTATTGCTTTTTTTTAGATCACCAAGGCTCGGAAACTCATCTAAGCATTCTAATACTGGAAGATCTGGTAGAGAAGCCAGGGCGACATCGTCTACTGTATTCTGTGTGGCATAGACATCGAGGTAGTGTTCTGTCCATCGTTCTAGCTGCTTGGTTTGATCTGTATTTTGTTTCTCCAGATTTTGATGGAAGGGGGCATGCGTAGACACTGTTGGACCCAGGGCCGCTTTTATGCCATCAAACAGAGCTTTACTATTTCCTAAGTAGAAACTTTCTTGAATTATGTTGCGGATATCCTTCCAAAAGTTGTTAGCACACTTTCTAGCCATTTGTTTTGCTCGTGACACACATGTCTGCAAATCTCTCTCCATTTTCGTTCAACTCACCTTGTCCTAATTGTATCAATTCTTGTGAATCAATCGTATCATTAATTTTTTTTAATAGATCTAGAATAAACAAGGTTACAAAAGACAGTTTGTGTGGAAACACAAACTCAAAATCTGCCCCCGAAGTGGTCCACCCAGGCAGGCTTTAATATTTTCAGAAAGAACATCCGAATGAAATTATATTAAAGACAAATGAGAATGGAGAATGAAAGTTAACAGATCTTGTGTAGTGCCCCAACGGTCCAGCAGATCAAAGGATAGGTGAAAGTGAATGTAAAGTTAAATGTGAACCTGGCCTAACTAGTTCCCCTTCAGACCTTGTGGTCTATAGGGCAGATGATGTGAAGTTCATCTGTTTTTGTGGCCTACGGTTAACGAGGGTGTCATGTAGCCAGCACAACGACCAACCGCCTATACTTTTCTCCAACTAATGTCAGGTACCCATTAGAGCTGAGTGGTTTCAGAGGCGCCCAAAGATTCCAAAGTTGAAAATCCCAGTCTTCACCAGGTTTCGAACCCGGGACCCCCAGTTCGGAAGTCAAGCGCTTTACCGCTCAGCCGCTGTGTTCTTGTGCATAATCTAATTGTTTTGAAAAGGATCAATCTCTTACAATTACTATTCGTTTTAAATTAGGTCTAACTTATAATGCATACTAATTAGTTTTTTCTCTTTAAAAAACTGCTTGCATAACTAATTTTAAAAATTCGATTTTTCACTTTCAGAAATTTAATAGCTTTTCTAGTTTACGAGATCTAAACGGGACAGACGGACAGACATTTCACACAAAACTAATAGCGTCTTTTCCCCTTTCGGGGGCCGCTAAAAATGAGAACGTGTGCGATTGGAAATATTTTGGCCAATTGTTTTTCCTCCCGTACTGGCTTTTCAAAAGCAATTTTAAAAAAAAAACGTAGATCGACTTGAATTCTAACTCGAGGGCTCAAGCCTCTTTGATGGAAGGCCGACAAGCTAGCCGCTGAGTTAAACAAGTGCTTATGAAAACAGAAGCTTTTATAGTTATTGCTAGTTTCAAATTTGTAGACGACCACCTAATTCTCTACACCATGCTAATCTCCCCTTAGCTAGCACAACTAATTGATAAAATAATTGGTCGTTTTTTATTATTAATCCATGAGTTGTTAAAGACAGTTGTTAATTGTGCAAAGTTTCAACTTGATCCGAGAATAGGAAGTGGGAGAAATAAGGTGTACAAGATTTGTACCAGACAGAGGGAGTTGAGACAAGCTTTGTACCAGACAGAGGGAGTTGAGACAAGCTTTGTACCAGACAGAGGGAGTTGAGACAAGCTTTGTACCAGACAGAGGGAGTTGAGACAAGCTTTGTACCAGACAGAGGGAGTTGAGACAAGCTTTGTACCAGACAGAGGGAGTTGAGACAAGCTTTGTACCAGACAGAGGGAGTTGAGACAAGCTTTGTACCAGACAGAGGGAGTTGAGACAAGCTTTGTACCAGACAGAGGGAGTTGAGACAAGCTTTGTACCAGACAGAGGGAGTTGAGACAAGCTTTGTACCAGACAGAGGGAGTTGAGACAAGCTTTGTACCAGACAGAGGGAGTTGAGACAAGCTTTGTACCAGACAGAGGGAGTTGAGACAAGCTTTGTACCAGACAGAGGGAGTTGAGACAAGCTTTGTACCAGACAGAGGGAGTTGAGACAAGCTTTGTACCAGACAGAGGGAGTTGAGACAAGCTTTGTACCAGACAGAGGGAGTTGAGACAAGCTTTGTACCAGACAGAGGGAGTTGAGACAAGCTTTGTACCAGACAGAGGGAGTTGAGACAAGCTTTGTACCAGACAGAGGGAGTTGAGACAAGATTTGTACCAGACAGAGGGAGTTGAGACAAGCTTTGTACCAGACAGAGGGAGTTGAGACAAGCTTTGTACCAGACAGAGGGAGTTGAGACAAGCTTTGTACCAGACAGAGGGAGTTGAGACAAGCTTTGTACCAGACAGAGGGAGTTGAGACAAGCTTTGTACCAGACAGAGGGAGTTGAGACAAGCTTTGTACCAGACAGAGGGAGTTGAGACAAGCTTTGTACCAGACAGAGGGAGTTGAGACAAGATTTGTACCAGACAGAGGGAGTTGAGACAAGCTTAATAACAAGCAGTCGTCCCAAAAAATATCCATTATGAACTAAAGTCCATCGTACTACGTATTTCCATTCTCATTCCTAGAGAAACAGAGAGACACGGAGATAGAGAGAGAGAGAAAAAAAAAGATGGGAGAGAGAGAGAGTGGTAGACAAGAGAGAACGAGACAAATACAGATAGTCTGAGAGATAGGGAGAGAAAGTGGGAGACAGACAAAGAGACAGAAGTTTTCATTTACATATTATTTTGTTTCAATACCTACTATATAGATAGTGGCATATAAATAGTGGCATATAAATAGTGGCATATAAATAGTGGCATATAGATAGTGGCATATAGACAGTGGCATATAAATAGTGGCATATAAATAGTGGCATATAGATAGTGGCATATAGATAGTGGCATATAAATAGTGGCATATAGATAGTGGCATATAGATAGGGGCATAAAGACAGTGCCATATAGATAGTGGCATATAGATAGTGGCATATAGATAGTGGCATATAGATAGTGGCATATAGATAGTGACATATAGATAGTGGCATATAGATAGTGGCATATAGATAGTGGCATATAAATAGTGGCATATAGATAGTGGCATATAGATAGTGGCATATAGATAGTGGCATATAAATAGTGGCATATAGATAGTGGCATATAAATAGTGGCATATAGATAGTGGCATATAGATAGTGGCATATAAATAGTGGCATATAGATAGTGGCATATAGATAGTGGCATATAAATAGTGGCATATAGATAGTGGCATATAGATAGTGGCATATAGATAGTGGCATATAAATAGTGGCATATAGATAGTGGCATATAGATAGTGGCATATAGATAGTGGCATATAAATAGTGGCATATAAATAGTGGCATATAGATAGTGGCATATAGATAGTGGCATATAAACAATGATTTATTCATTGCACCTCATCACGTAAGTAGAAACTCCTTTCTCAACAATATCCAAATCCCCAAAACGTGGGCTCCATTGAGACGACTGTCGTCTTGGTCGTCAAATTGTGGGTGAGGCCAGCGTTCTACACATTTCTGCACACAGTCTTGTCTTCTAAACTCTTACAGCTGTGTTTTCTTTTGTGGGCTCTGGCAGGTCTACAAACTCAGTCATGTAAGCGAAATGGCAAGCCCCTAAACCTAATCTCTCATCTGTCCCTTGATTTTCTTCGTTGGGTTAAGGTGACCTAATGTACCAGACACAAAATAAGCTATTTCAATATTAAGTAGGGAGACAGTTCCTCCAATCACGAAGTTGCTCGTGGCACACATGTCTGCAAATCTCTCTTCATTTTCATTCATCTCACCTAGTCCATGTTTTACCATGATCTTATACCCTCTGTAGTTATTGGCAACCTTAGCCTTGAGGTCGCCCATTATGAAAAGGGTGTTCTTGAGGAACAGTAGCAAAGAACAAAGCAGCAGCCCATTGAAGTAGATATCCTTCAGAGACGCTGGAGATGGATAGGTCACACCCTTCGCAAGCCTGCATCCAACATAACAAGGCAAGCCCTAACCTGGAATCCACAAGGAAAGAGGAATAGGGGACGACCCAGGAATACATGGTGCGCGATTTGGAAGCAGATGGGCAAAACACTTTGGCTTATGTTAGAAAACCTTTCTCAACAATCGGGCAAGCAAAGTTAAATTGTGGAGCTATATGCACATTTTGCTTTGATTGTAAAATTGCTGAGTCTTTTTATTTCCCACTTTGCGCTGATCAACAGACTCTCAACATTGTGTATCTCTAAGAAGTACGTTTCTTTTCAACACCTTTAAATACAGGAATGTCTGTTCGTGTAAGAGGCTGTCGGGAGACTTTTCTTTTTCATCTTCTTGAATCAAATACTGATATCTAAAAGCACCTGTTGAATCAAATACTGATATCTAAAAGCACCTGTTGAATCAAATACTGATATCTAAAAGCACCTGTTGAATCAAATACTGATATCTAAAAGCACCTGTTGAATCAAATACTGATATCTAAAAGCACTTATTGAATCAAATACTGATATCTAATAGCACTTGTTGAATCAAATACTGATATCTAATAGCACTTATTGAATCAAATACTGATATCTAATAGCACTTGTTGAATCAAATACTGATATCTAGTAGCACTTGTTGAATCAAATACTGATATCTAATAGCACTTGTTGAATCAAATACTGATATCTAATAGCACTTATTGAATCAAATACTGATATCTAAAAGCACTTATTGAATCAAATACTGATATCTAATAGCACTTGTTGAATCAAATACTGATATCTAAAAGCACTTGTTGAATCAAATACTGATATCTAATAGCACTTGTTGAATCAAATACTGATATCTAATAGCACTTATTGAATCAAATACTGATATCTAATAGCACTTGTTGAATCAAATACTGATATCTAAAAGCACTTGTTGAATCAAATACTGATATCTAAAAGCACTTGTTGAATCAAATACTGATATCTAAAAGCACTTATTGAATCAAATACTGATATATAAAAGCACTTATTGAATCAAATACTGATATCTAAAAGCACTTATTGAATCAAATACTGATATATAAAAGCACTTATTGAATCAAATACTGATATCTAAAAGCACTTATTGAATCAAATACTGATATCTAAAAGCACTCGCCATATTTAACAAAAAATATTTACTATGCATTTTTTTGTAAAAAAAAATGTAGGCTACTCTATAATACGCAATGTAGTAAACACGGAGCTGCCGTTGTATTTTACTGGCCTTAGCCAATTAAAGATAATGAAAATTAAATACTCAAAATAGTGAACCTAAGACTAAATATTACACAGAAACATAGACACAGAAAGCTAGGGGAAATAACTGCTGCACTTGCAAGACCAACAAAGAAACCGCCTTAACGAACTTGATAAAGCATTGATTTTTACTGGAATATAGATTCACATTACACCAGAAAGACCTAGATTTTCTACTTGCCAGGATTTCGAGTGCTTTAAAATTTTTTTTAAAAATCATGTTTTTTTAATGAGTGTTTCCAATTTTTAGGGGGAAAAAATTTCCGGCAAAACACACACATACTCTCACACATTAAAAAAAAAAAGTTGATTAATTTTGTATTTGATGGTGATTCGATCCCACTTGGCGTGGACACTGAAATAAACAGCCTCACTAAATGCCTCTGTCCGTCACATAGTCAGCTGACTGATTACACAGTGTATCTGAAGCACCAAAGTGTTTGTTATAGTTCGACAGAGTGTAGGCCTACTGAGCAGGGGCGGACTGGCTTTATGGGCATTCGGACCAATTCCCGGTGGGCCGGAAGGCTACCCAAATGGGCCGGTAGGGCCACCTAATGGGCCCCATCAAATTGTCAATAGTTTAATAATATTCGTAGTTTTTTAAATATATTGTTTACAGACTCTACAGTGCAATGTTAATTGAATCTGTGCAATGTTAATTTAGCCTAACCTGTGCAATGCTAATTGAATCCGAAATAATGTATTAGCCTACATCTGTAGACAGTGCTATACTAGTAGGCTCTACACGCTACATACATGGTGATTAAAAAGCAACGTTACATAAGGCCTATATTTCTTATAAGGATATAGTGTTCACTTTATGAATGCGTTCAGTTATCGATACATTATGAAACTAACATAATGATTTTGAGGACATGTAGACCTACAAATAGATGTCTATCATATGATATACATTTTGTGGGCTGGATTGTATAGAATTGCCCGGGCCGGTATTAGCACCCAGTCCACCCCTGCTATTGATCATGAGTGTGTATGTGGGGGGAGGGGGAGGGGGAAATGTGGAAATAACCATAAATCGTTTTTTTTTTTGTCGTTTTATAACTGAAAGCATAACGCAAGTGCTCACCAGAAACGCTTTAGACCAACTTCAGAACAACTAAATGAAATAGAAAAATAAATAATAAACAGATTTTAAAAATACAATTCTACAATTTATTAAATACCTAGTCGCCTATGACATATCACCGACACTGCGGCCTATGATTAGTAAAAAAAAATAATTAGACATTGCTTCTCCAATAATCCTATGTTGTAGAAACCTCTCGGACAGTGGCACATCGGGCCTATAATTTATAAGAATCGTTAAAAGTTGTGTGTTTTGTTTTTTTTTTTTGGCCAGAGTATAGCCATGTTGTGTTGCCTCCCAGATATTGGTACCATGTTAAATTAGTGTAATAGTTGAGTTGTAGGCCCTATACTTTTATAGTAACTCGCGTCTAATTTTCGAATCGATAATAAGTGATCTCAGTTCGAAATGTCCATTTCAAAATTCGGGTTGGGGGTAAGAGCTTTGACGTAATTAATGGTATGCTTATTATAGGTCTATTAAATTAGGTTAAAACCATAGACATATATTTATTTATGTCTATGGTTAAAACTTAATTAAGAACATATGGCCTATATAAATGCCCCATCACATAAAGCTGCCACGTTGGAACAAAGCAACAGGTTGTTTCGCGCACCATGTATTATACATAGGAACACAATGGAAAATCAGTAGGCCTAAGTTTTGATTTAAATTAACACTTATCATTGACACTTTAGCAAGAAAAAAATTCAATAAACAAATTTGTTGTAAACCAGTTGTCAGTAAACAATGAACCGAAAAGCCCGTGAATCAGTGAGTCAATATGTAATAGTCAGTGTTGGGAGAGGGGGGGGGGGGTAATGGTAGTTATAACAATGTTCAGATAATCAGCGATTCATTGAACCATGAAGTCGTGTGAACTTTTAGGTCTAATTCCTGTAAGCATTTGGATGCAGTAGACCTATAGTAGTGAATTCATACATTAATTTTGGGACCGTAGGCCCTACCTATAATACCGACTTATAATTAATGGTGTAGGCCTATATCTTGTTGTTAATTAGTATACTTGTGTGAGTGTGTTTTTTTCTTTAGTACCTATTTGACAAAGCAATAAATAAATGTAGATCTAGACTCTTAATATAGATTTATTATAGAGCTAATTATTGTCTTAAGATAGTAATTTCTAATTTAAGGCTTTGAAAAAAAAAATCTAACTTAAAAGCAAATCTACAGTAGCCTATTAATATAGGCCTACTATATAGCCAATATAACTACGCGTACTGCAAAAGGTTAATTACGGTATGGAATTAGTCGTGGTCTATTTTCCATTTATTATTTCGCATTTGAATTGAAAAATAGTCTTTATGTTAAACCTGTTTGAAATTAAATATTTTAAAGCGTACAAACATAATAGATCAAGATATTTTGGGGGTGGGAGGATAGGAGGTGGGTCATGAGCATTATAAAAAGTAAAATAGCTCTAGTTTTTGGACGTGAAATTCGGCGAAATCTGACATCGTTGACCGAATTTTTTTTTTTTTTTTACTGTACTACTGGCAATACATTGTTTTGTTTTTGTTTGTTTTTTAGTAGATAACTGGCTAAAGGAAGAAACTCGGGTAACTTGCTTTCGTTTATCAAAGGTTTATTTATTTCGTACTTCTATTTTTCTATTAACTATTTATCAAACATTATATTGCGTAGAATATGTAGATTTTAGATGTAGATTGCATCGATGTTAAAATATTTAACCTGCGTACCAAGATCAAGAACTGGAGTGTGTCAATAAAACTCAGCTGATCAGCAGATTTATTTTTAATTAAATGTTTCTAGATCTAGATCTACTCTACAACTCAATATACTCGAATACTGTCGACAATAGACTCTTATTAAAATAAGATTCTAGAATACTCTAGAGATCTAGTCTAGTTTTTCTTTTTGCATTTGGAAGTAGACTCTAGATCTATAAAAGTATAATCAGGACAAGAGCCTGAAGAGCTGGCTAAGACTATAAACTAATGACTAAGACTAAGGACTCTAAGAGTAAGAAGAGTAATCTTAAATCTAGATTCTAGGCATTCTAGGGCTAGCTAGAGTCTAGTAGGAGTCTAGTCTGATCATAGTGACAGTGTTACTGTTATCACTGTTATAGATCTTCTGTACTAGTCACCAGTAGAAGTAGAGCTAGACTCCTGCTAGACTAGTCTTAGTCTTAGTCATATTTATAGTGAATAATAAATTAAGTTAACTGTAGTATTCTAGATCTATGTATCTCATATAATCAATATAGATATCTTGATCTATATAGTT
Organism: Biomphalaria glabrata; assembly: GCF_947242115.1. Classification (NCBI taxonomy): domain Eukaryota; kingdom Metazoa; phylum Mollusca; class Gastropoda; family Planorbidae; genus Biomphalaria; species Biomphalaria glabrata. Next base: position 28,199,118 of record NC_074720.1, on the reverse strand, counting down.
ATTATAGGAGTCTGCAGTGATAGTGTTATAGAGTTATATTATACTATACTAGTCAGTCTAGACTAGTCTATATATAATATAGACTATAGAATAGGTCTAGATTTATACTATTTCTGAGATAATATAGTGATAGTCAATATAGATACATACACTGAGTTACATTTGTGAATACAGGATAAACTTAAAAGATTTCTAGTATATAGTAGCAAAAGTGGAATATATCTGGTTGGTCATGTACAGGGGTAGACGGCTATATGGGCATTCAGGCAAATGCCCAGTTTGATGCAGAATGGGCCATTTTGAATGACAGTATTGTAACTTTGATTTCTCTTAATTTTAGAGACTTTATCATGTAATTTGAGCCACATACTCACACTGTAATTTATATTAGGCAAGTAATTTGTTAAAAAGTTTTTTGCAGCTTGAAATGTGTAAAGAACAGGCTAAAAAGCACCAGGACACAAAAACACTTGTAATGTTTCATGTTGATAAATTTTGTTGATCAGGGACATTCTTATCCTTTGAATGTGGATAACTTAATATATTGCCAGGAACTCTTCTATGTTGCTTCCTGGTCAAGTGTTATGCTTCACTCTTGTAATTACATGAAATGATTTCCTATAGTCTCCAAGTCTATCTAGATGTAGAATTAACATTTAATTAGGTCCACATGCTTGCATTTAGTTTTCAATGGATTATCAAAACAATGGAGAGTAATAATAGATATATATACATATCATATATGGTACTGTCAACCAGGCATTAGGTTAATGTGTAACTTTAATGTATAACTTTCAATCTGTTGTTTACTGCAATGGCATAGTATTCTTCAATTGAATTTTTATCCATTTTTTTCTGATTTAAACACACACTCACACACAAATGATAGATTTTCATGCACACACTATCTAAAGGACTAGGGTATTGATATGAAAGATCTTCATCCATTTAACTAGTGATGTTGCCAGTTGAAATCATTTGGAGGACAGAAAGATTACTTATTTTGTAATAACCTCTTCCATAAACAGTGGTATTCCTGCCTTTAGGGCTGAATGTTAAGTCTAGAAAACTTGTAAAGAGCACTAAAAGTGTCAATAGCTCTCTATTTGGGAATTTTTAATTCGAATCATTATTTCTGTAAGGGAATTAACAAATAATTTAATTACAAACAGTAATTATCTCCTCACATGATAAATTTTGATATTTGACTCCTAGATTCCCCTCCTTCTTAATTTTAAAACATTTTTTACTTTTCAGAATTTGTTTTTTCGCCCAAACCTCAAAATCAGAGTTTATTTCTCGCAGCCATGGTTGTCTACTCTTGCCATTGCCTTAATGTTCAGGTGTTTGGAGAGAAACCTGAGAAAACCAGCACAGGTTGGTACTAGAAGCACAGGTTGGTACTAGAAGCACAGGTTGGTACTAGAAGCACAGGTTGATACTAGAAGCACAGGTTGGTACTAGAAGCACAGGTTGGTACTAGAAGCACAGGTTGGTACTAGAAGCACAGGTTGATACTAGAAGCACAGGTTGGTACTAGAAGCACAGGTTGATACTAGAAGCACAGGTTGATACTAGAAGCACAGGTTGGTACTAGAAGCACAGGTTGATACTAGAAGCACAGGTTGATACTAGAAGCACAGGTTGGTACTAGAAGCACAGGTTGATACTAGAAGCACAGGTTGATACTAGAAGCACAGGTTGGTACTAGAAGCACAGGTTGGTACTAGAAGCACAGGTTGGTACTAGAAGCACAGGTTGATACTAGAAGCACAGGTTGGTACTAGAAGCACAGGTTGATACTAGAAGCACAGGTTGGTACTAGAAGCACAGGTTGATACTAGAAGCACAGGTTGATACTAGAAGCACAGGTTGGTACTAGAAGCACAGGTTGATACTAGAAGCACAGGTTGGTACTAGAAGCACAGGTTGATACTAGAAGCACAGGTTGGTACTAGAAGCACAGGTTGGTACTAGAAGCACAGGTTGGTACTAGAAGCGTGGGTTGATACTATAGTCAAAGACATAACCCATTGACCAATTTAATTTAGTAAAATGCAATGGTTGTGATTATCACTTAGTGCTAGTAGGCACCCTTTGATTTTTTTTTCTTGGGTATAGAGATGGTTTGAAAAGCTGACTTCAGATAAGAATTGATTGTGTTTTAATGGTATATGTAAATAATATTTTTTAAATGTCTTCTATATTTTTTAATGCAAATTTTTTTCATAAAACATAAAACTACCAAAATCTAATCTTTAGTTTTGAATTGACTAAACAAATAGAAAATGTTGTCAAATATACTTATATGCTTCTGATTTTGTTGTAGCTATTTTGTATTCTATAATTTCTTTTATCAGACTGTCTCAAAAACTGTCCCTTAAGTCCATCCTGTGAGCTGATAGAGTTACTTGACCAGGGCTTTCAGTTTGTGAGTATAATTGTCATAACATTAGCTCATTACTTAAATTAAAATACCTTTACCATGCACAATGCTCTAAAAGCAACAGACACTACATTGTGATTGATGCCTTCAGAAGGATGTTTAGTGCCATACTGGTTTTCATGCCAAAAAAAAATGAGACTCAACCATTCAGCTTTGGCAAAACATCAATAGGAAAACTTATACATGAGTAAAATGTCAGCATGATAGTGTCACACTAATTGACATGTCAAGATCAAGGGCCAGAGTTTTGTATACAACACATGCAAAAATTACTTCCAGTCTGCATTCACCATCAGATAAACACACAAGAGTATCGAAATGTTTTTGAAATGGTCAAAGGCAAAAAGATTTTAGAAAAGACTTAGAGATTAAGTCTTCCGATTGAATATGACATAGGTTTCTAATCCTAATGGAAACACTGAAGCACAATGCTAACTTGAATATTTACCTAACTTAAAACAGAATTCACAATCAAAATAATAACATCATCTACAAAAGTATGAATGGAGTGGTGCAGAAATACTCTGGATAAATAAGATGGTAACACGAACTGAGTGATGAATCCAACAATTCGCTCTCATTTTCCATATACATGTATTAACAATGTGTTTCTCACCTTATAAACACTACTTTTTATCAGGCCTCCATCTGCTACATTTCTTCATGTCAGTAGTAGCAATGAATAAAGTAAAGCACTAGATTCTGAATGTATTTTGTTAACCATGACACTACAACATGCTCAATATAAAGGTTTTTTTTTTTTTAAGTCATTCTGCTGAGTGTATAATGAAGTAATAGGGTACACTAATAATCTCAGTAGAGACTGATTTAAATTAATTTTAAGTAATGTTCATCTCCTATGTTGTCTGTTATTTATATTGAGAAATGGACTGTACAGGTGTCACCTTTATCAGACCTTTGCACATAGTAATTTGGAAAGTCTACATCACTTTCTTGACAACCTCCAAGTATCATACAACTTTTATAAGTAAATTCAAGCACAACTTTTATAAGTCAATTCAAGTGACCTTTGATATTATAAAGCTGTCAAATATTTAGTTTTTAATTTGCCACTGGTGTGGCTAGCAAAACAACCAATTACTTTCCCAAACATAGAACTAATCCTGACAAAAAAAAATCAAGTCATCATATTGATGATTGTCATGATGTAAAAAATGTATGTGCAATGAACAGGATATGACTTCTGAAGGTATTGTTGTTTGTAGCCAGTAGGTCAGTGTTATTTTAATTTTTTGTCATAAAACCAATGCTTTTCATTCTCATTTTTTTTTGTAGCGACACAAATGCCTAGTTCAGCGCATGAAGGATGGAGATTGGACTGTTTATGTCTGTGTACCTTGTCACCTGAGGACCCATGCAGTGAACCATGAGGCCCGTATTGTTGTGGTTAGTCTCTTAATGGAAGTGAGTAACTTTCACACTTGCTTTTCAGACTGTTTTTTTTTTAAGTATGGGACCTTTTTTGTTTTTTTCTCTATTGTTTAAAAATTCAAATAGTCGAAGGTCTGTGAAGTGTTTAGGGTAAATAGTAGTAAATACAAATGTGAAGCTTAAACAATGAATGAGGTATACAGGTTTCATAGAATAGCACTAGGAGACAATACCTTAAGAGATAATTGTTGAATTCAATATGACAAATAACAAAGTCAAGTCTCAGCCAGGACACTAACCTCTGACCTCTCATTCAACAACTAATTTTGCTGCAGCACATGAACAAAGTTAACTTTTCACAAAACTGTCTAGATTTCCAAAGAAACTGTAAAAGTAAATACAAATTTGATTAGTGCCAAAACAAATGAAATTAGAGATTATTTCACATTATTTCACTGAAGCATTTGATTGTTAATGTATTTCTATTGTACTGTTGAGAAGGAGACAATTAAGAAAGGGTCCTGGTGTGCCTGAGAGAACAAGGTGAAAGCAGCTTGTGCCACTGTATTTGTGTTAGTTCTGTTGAATTGTTGCTGTAGTGTGTGTGGAAAGATTGGTCAAGACTTCTGGGTGGCTAATGCAGGTCTATTTAACACTATTAGTCAGATGGATTTGTTTTGGGAGAATCTAGATGATGTTTGATTGTTTGATTCTTTTCTTTGTTACTAATTTATTTAGAATTCATGTTTTGAAACAGTGGCTTATTTTGTTTATTTTTATGTATGTTTATTTATTAAGTGGAGGCACGGTGGCTGTGTGATAAAGTGCTTGGCTTCTGAACCGGGGGTCCTGGGTTCAATCCTGGTGAAGACTGGGAATATTAATTTTGGGATCTTTGGGCACCTGTGAGTCCACCAAACTCGAATGGGTGCCTGACATAGTTGGGGAAAAGTAAAGGGGTTGGTCATTGTGCTGGCCACATAACATGCTGGTTAAATTTGGGCCACAGAAACAGATGACCTTTACATTATCTGCCTTGTAGATCACAAAGTCTGAAACGTTTTTTTCTTTTTTATACCAGTACTGATTTAAAAGTTAATTGTTCTGAATAAGAATTTGTTCTGAAACAAAATAAATGATTGAATTGGTTTAACCCAGTTTTTTTTTTTATTTTTAATAAGTCCTGTTGTTTTGTAATAACTTTAAACTCATTGTTTTTTTTTTACTTTGACAGAAAAATGAGGATGTAATTAAAGCCATGAAAAAACGTCATGACTACTCTCCTGTGTTTAATTTGTTATTGAGTAGCCCAGAGGGTAGACCCAGGGACGAAGGTATGCAACACTAGAAACTACATTTTAAAAAAGTTTTAAAGTAAAAAACACAAATTTATTGTATGAGGTATTGTATTTTTTTTATCATTTCATCAGTAGAAATAAAACATTGCTACAACTCCCTATCTTGCTCTCTGCTAGCACAGCTGCTAACTTAAGAATTGGACAATTCAGGTTGAAATAGCAAGATACTTTATTGTGTAAACAACTCGGGTTGAAATAGCAAGATGTAAAAACAATCAAAAACCAAGTAATAGCGTGACAAAATGACTGCAATTGTTCTATTGTAGATACCCATATGACTTCTTTTAACTAGACACTCTGTTTTGTCCTGAGCACTGGTATTCTAGTGGACTCTTTTTGTATATAGGAGATATATGAGGTTGTCTGGAAAGTGATTGAAATGCAAGGCGTGTCACCACTACTTTCTTGATGTTATGTTCATCTCATGGGCTATTAGCATGTGGAGTGATCACACCCGTACCTTCCCAAATGTTGACCCTGGTCATGCTTGACTGCCTTCAGTACACTGGCCTATGTCACATGTATCTGCCAGTCCTATACATGGTTTACCCTACCCACATTGCTGGTTCCTTTACAACTATCTTTATTTTCATGCTGTCACATGCATGTATTGCTGAGTCCAAAGTGTGTGACTATTTTGCATTCCATCTTGTCTTTTGCTGTTATTGTTGTTAATAACTAAAAAAACAAAGACACTGACCTAAAATAGCTGAAACGTGATTTCACTTCAGCATGACAAACTTGTAGGAAATTTTGCACAGAGACCACATTAGGGCCAAGTGAGTTCAACTTCCTGCATAGCCACATTGACAAGAGATGGAAGATTTGTGTGTAAAAGAGGATTTGTTTCTTGAGTAAACATTTCTAAATGTAGTTATTTTGATGGAAAGATTGGTCAAATCATTACATCTAGAAAATTATGTAAAAATAAATTTAGTAATAATAGTGGTAAGTATTCCTACTGTCTGATCTTATCTTTAGCATCATTTTTCCTTTGTTATCCTAGTCATCAAAAGATTGGTGATTAACCAAGGTCATTGTATAAGTAATAGTGAAGCTTGTTTATTACTTCACCAACTCATACTTGAAGCCATATTCACATCAGGAAGACTATAGTTGAAAAAGCAAAAAGTTGTCCAGGATTTCAAACAAAGCTAGAAGCTGATCAAATAATTACATTTCCACTTTGTGCAAAATATACATCACACAACATTATTATTTTAAAATCCTTCATTTTCTTTATTTTATTTTAAAGTTTAACTAATGTGATGAGAAATTGAGAAAAAGACAAATAGGGCTTCCATAAATCTGTATTAGATATAACTTTAAAATTATGTTTTGATTAAAGTAAGAAAAGTTGTATATATATATTTGTTATATTGGACCAGTGTCCTTTTGTAAGATACATTAAATAATTCATTATGTTTAAGCTAGTTGGGAAATAACACTATTGAATTAATGAATGTAAAATATATACTAATTCTGATTGTTAGTATCATGTATTAATTTTTATCATAACAGGATTAATCCAGTCCCAAAACTATGAAACTTTACAAAAACAATTGGGTGAGCTGCAGCTGATTTTGTCCAAATATCTGAAGGCAGAAGAAGAGGCTATGGAGAGAAGGATCAGGTCAGTAGGAGACTAGACTTATAATAAGTTTCTCTTTTTGTCTCAGAAAATAAACAAATTTGGAATTTTACTCTTGAACAATAATGTTAGTCCTTTTGTTTTATTTGTTTGTTTGTAAAATGATTTACATGTTTCAGATGTTGAAGATAGTTTACTTCCTAGTCCAAACCTCCCGCAGTACAACGGGGGATGGGAGCAGGTAGGGTTTGGACAATAAATTCAAATGACAATCCAGCGCGCAAACCGCTCGACCAGGCAGCCATTTTGTTTCTATAACTTGTTTTTTTGTTTGTTTTGTTTTGTTTTTCTTTACTGAATGAAAACCTAAGCTATAAATAGAGCTCATTAAATCAACTAGCTTGTAGGCCATAATGACATTAGAAGTCCATTTTTTTACATCTCATGTAGCATGTAGAGCTCATTGAATTTTGCACCTTAAATGTTTATACAAGAATATCAGGGTTTTATTATGAGTCATCTTACTGTGGTAGGTCCATTTACATGTTGTGTGTCTGTGTTTATTTGTGTAAATATTTAAGGTTTTTTTTTGTTGTTGTTTTGTTGACAGGTCTTATGAAGAAGAGCAAAGAAACCAATTTGCCAAGATAAAAGAAATTGCTCAAAATGACAAAACAAAATTAATAAGGTAAATGCTAGCCAATAACTTGTGCAGCTAGTTCACCAGTTAGAGATACAAGAGTCACAAAATTTCTAACACCTGTTTGACTACTAAGGTTTAGCAATTTACTTAATTTAAGATGGTTTATGTTCTTTAAAAATCAGAGAGTTTGAAGTTTATTACCAACTTTTTATAGACAATGATCTCAATCCAAACTATTTATTGTAATGTTTGCTTTAATGTTTGGGTAAATTTGTGAAGATGTATTACACTGGAGTTCTTTAATTATCATCAAAACATCACATGGAATAGTAACTCTTAATAACCAATATAAGAGAAGCTTATAAGTTCAGCTACTGTTTAATGTCAACAGAGAAATTGAGTCTGAGTGTACTGTCTGTAACTATGTGTTGTCAATGTCAACTAAATAGTCAATATAACTATTTCAGTATCAGCACTTGTTGGTGTCAATATAACTATTGTATTCAGTATCAGCCCTTGTTGGTGTCAATATAACTATTGTATTCAGTATCAGCCCTTGTTGGTGTCAATATAACTATTGTATTCAGTATCAGCCCTTGTTGGTGTCAATATAACTATTGTATTCAGTATCAGCCCTTGTTGGTGTCAATATAACTATTGTATTCAGTATCAGCCCTTGTTGGTGTGTCCCCTAATTCTAATTATGCTACATTGTAAAAAGAAATGTAATATTTATAAGAGTACTTTAAATGTTTGAGCCACTGCCTTCCATCCACACATCCTTATAATCTCTCTCTGTTTTGATCAGGGGAAACACTTCACCTTCTTTCTTTTTCAAATGGTTTGTAAAACTTGTGGCATATTTTAAAATGATTTTAACTTCTATTGCAGTGTTTTGTTTCACAATTCTGAAGGCAGCCAAAATAACAGCAACATTGATAACAAAGGCCATAGTGAGTTTTGATTTTCATTTTATCTTAAACACTGGCAATTGTTTGAGGCATAGACATACAGCTTCCCATGCAGTCATAGATATACAGCTTCCCATGCAGTCATAGACATACAGCTTCCCATGCAGTCATAGACATACAGCTTCCCATGCAGTCATAGACATACAGCTTCCCATGCAGTCATAGATATACAGCTTCCCATGCAGTCATAGACATACAGCTTCCCATGCAGTCATAGACATACAGCTTCCCATGCAGTCATAGATATACAGCTTCCCATGCAGTCATAGACATACAGCTTCCCATGCAGTCATAGACATACAGCTTCCCATGCAGTCATGATGTAATGTAGAGTAGGGGACACAGTTGTACAGCCTTGATATTTGTATACAAAAAAACCCAACTCTGTCCATTCTTATATCCCAATTGAAATCAGTTTGTTTTCCTATTCTTAACTTGTATCTAGACATTCTAGTTTACAATTGGCAGAAACTGCTGATATTTTAAGGTGTATTTAATAATTGTGAAAGACTTATGGGTATGTGAGCAAGATAACTAAAACATTTTTTTCATCTTTGAAAGAATATTTGTAATTGATAAGATAAAAGTTACAAATGTTAAACAAATAAACATATTGACAGAATGTGAGTCCTTATCAAAACTCTAAATGGTTTTCTTGTATACATAAACAGTTTTATTGATATACTCATAAAATAATCATCAGCATTTTCATCATTGTAAGAAGAACTGAATTGAGACTGCAGGTTGAGTCTCTTGTATAAAAGTTGGTAGATCTTGTCATGTCATGTTTCTTTTCTTAGTCCCTTTGAGTCATTCCAAAAGTGCAGTAGAGTCTGGAGGGAAAGAACTTGGCAGCAAACCTGGTGGCAACAAGGGCAGAAGGAGGCGGGACTCAAGCCCAGATGGTAAATGACTTTAATAATAAACTTACTAGATCATTTCTTGGCCTAATTGTGTTCACTTTAGGCATTTCTTGGCCAAATTGTGTTCACTTTAGGCATTTCTTGGCCAAATTGTGTTCACTTTAGGCATTTCTTGGCCAAACTTTGCTTTTTCTTCTTTAAAAATAAAGGGGGGGGGGGAGCTTATCTTTCAATGAATAATGTTCCTCTTTTTTTGTTGTTGTTGTCTACAGTGTTTGCTATGGATGAACTGGAGTTTGATGAAGAAGAAGAATTGGTTAGATCTGGTATGATTATTCATTTAACGCCATAAATACTATTGTGTTTCTTGCCTACATTTTCTGGGTTTGGGAGTTGTTCACAACAAACTCTTAATTTCTTGTCATTTTAAAATGGGCCCTTACCCTCAGTTTCACATGTGGGGTCAGCAACTGTGATAACATGTGTCAAGTTTGTAAATGAGTTCCAAAAGTTTCTGGACATATCTCTTGGATCTGAGAATATTCCTTAATTTAAAAATAATAGAATGCTTAAAAGTTGTTATGAAAATTAAAAAGGAGTTAAGTTTACACTACACACAACAATCTGGGGCCTTCAGACCTCACAGAATGAACTAAAACTCATAAATAAAAATTCATACAATACTTCTGATTTATTTCTTTAAAATTATGAATTTTTTTCAAAAGAAATAGAATTGTAATATATTATTAGAAAATGTATAGACTTTTTGTTTAGTGGAATGTTTTATACTTAGAACATTTAATAAATTATAAATATTTAATTTATAAGTGTGTGTGTGTTTCCTTCAGAAAATGATCAGAACAGTTCTAATAGTGAAAGTTTTGGCCGCAACAGAAGTTCTCATCTGGATTCAAGTGATGAAAACAATTCAGAAAATGACAAGGCACCAAGAATGTCAACCTCAGTGCCCATTTCTATGCCAATGCATGCTCGTAGTGTCAGAACTCTGTCATATCTAGATGATGACATTGAGGTTAGTCTTTAACATGAATGTGCATGCTCGTCATGTCAGAAGATTTTCTTACCCTAATGATGACACTCGTGTAACCTTATGACCTTGTCAGTGTATGTTCCTAGCCTCACAATCCTGGCTAAACTCAACAATATTATTTGGTTAGTCCATGTCTTTCCATTACATCTTAAGAACTGCTTAAATTCTCAGAACCATTTCAAAATGATACTGAGTTATATCCATGGCAACCTCTTTGACCTGGAATACATGTACTTAGTCTCCCAACCCTGACACAGAATTAAAAATCTGATCAGTTTTAAAAGCTTCATACTGATCTCTTTCTCTGCCAGTATCTTCAGTGATTTGTGTAGATCTTTGCATCTAGGGTAGAACTGTTTAACAAGTTCATTCTTTATCTACTAATCTTTTTTTTTTTTATTTTTTAAACACTGCAGACAATAACTTTCAAGATAAATTCAAGTCAGATTGATTTATTAAACAAAATTTGCAACAGAAAACTAAATCTGCTTCAAAAATTAAAAAAACAAAAGAAGAAAAAAAAATTAAAAATTTGAAACTCACTTCCATTTCAACTCTTGAGTGAATCGCCCTGAAACTCACTTCCATTTCATCTCTTGAGTGAATTGTCCTGAAACTCACTTTTATTTCTTGAGTGAATCTTCCTGAAACTCACTTTTATTTCAACTCTTGAGTGAATCGTCCTGAAACTCACTTTCATATCATCTCTTGAGTGAATCGTCCTGAAACTCACTTTCATATCATCTCTTGAGTGAATCGTCCTGAAACTCACTTCCATTTCATCTCTTGAGTGAATCGTCCTGAAACTCACTTTTATTTCAACTCTTGAGTGAATCTTCCTGAAACTCACTTTTATTTCAACTCTTGAGTGAAACTTCCTGAAACTCACTTTTATTTCAACTCTTGAGTGAATCTTCCTGAAACTCACTTCCATTGATAAACTAACAAAAGTGGGGAATTGATTTTGATAAGAAAGTAAGGTATCCCTTTCAAACTTTGCAATCTGTGGGGACAGATTATGTAGAGCACATGTTTCTATAGCATCTGGTTAATGAGGGTGTAATAGAGCCAGCACAATGACTAACAGCCAACATATGTCAGGTACCCATTAGTGTTGGATGGACTCAGGGGTGTCCTGAAATCTTGACAGAGATGTGACCTCAAGACACCTGAGTTCTGAAGCCCAGCATTTGACCACTCAACTTGCATGCCCCTATAGTTGGATAAATTCAATAAATTTAACATCCTGATTAGATCTAGATAGTTTCTCTAGAAAGATCTAAGGTTAGGTTAAATAATATGAAATAAAAAAGAACATTTATGTGAATCTCTCAAAAGATGTATATTTATGTAAATCTATTTCACAGGAAACTGCAGAGTTTGCAGATATTCCTAGGAACATGCAAGCTCTTTCAGAGAGTATTCAGGAGCGTGACAGATACATTTTTGGTGATCGGCCCCGCCAAAGAGTCCACACTGGAGACTTTACTCAAGTGAATTGGCACTGAACCAGGATTTTTCGTTGTTTCTCTTGAAATGGGACAATGTCATTACTTTAGTTAATGGAACTGATTTTTTTCTTCCTGACATACAGAAGCCATTAATTGTGGCTCTCTTAAGGTTGGAATAACCCCCGAATCCTATTGATGGTGTATACAGACAAAGAATCTTTAAGATTTTCTGAAATGAGAAAAACTTCCTGTCCAGAAAACTTTAGTCACTGCTCTTGCCTTTATGTTTCATGTTCTTGTAAGATAGGTTGTTGTTTTTTTTTTCATAAGATTATAACTTCAATGCAAAAAAAAATTATTTTTTTTTTTTGAGGACCCATTCAAAATTAAAAATGATTTAAAAAAAAAAAAAAAAAAAAAATATCTATATATCGATACATATATTAATACCATGGAGGATTAGTTTGGTTTGATGTAATGAAAGTCTGGAACATTTTCTTGAAGGCATTCTCTTGGTAGCTACTATTCATTCATAATAAGATTGTGTGATTGTTTATCAGTGTGATTGCTTAGTGACTGAAACAGTCTCAATTTTGGTAAAACTGCCAGGTTGGCTCTTATAGACCAAAGAAGGATTTAAGTAAAATCTTTACTGTAAAGTAGGCTACGCCATTGAGTCAACACAAGTAAATTTCTGAAAGTGGAAAGTTTGGTCTATAACAAGAGCACTCAATGATATCATAAAACATAAGTATTACTGTTATTTTGTTATTAGGATGGGTTACAAAACAATTAGCTAGTGTAACTTTTGAACCTACCTGAAAGATGCAATGAAATTATGTATAAAAGTAAACAAGTAAGGGCATTTTGACTTTAATATATTGATGTATTTGTTCTTGATTATTCTTGTATGTTTTACAGCTAGACATATTAACATTACCTTGTTTGTTAGTTTGTTTTGTTTTTACTTTGCTATGTAAAAAGATTTTACTGTGTATGTTTTTGTTACATGAAACTGTTTCCTTGTTATCTTGGTACGAGTCCTAGGCATTTGAAACCTTTAAAGCATCTTATAATATAATTAATAATAAATACCATTTAGGTTATAATAATAACATAATAATAATAATAATAATATGATAATAATAAAATTAGAATAATTAGCAGAAATGTAACAAAATATCATTTCCAGTTTGTCATTGAGAAAAAATGTATACCTGTTTCTTATAAAAGTATTTTTTTGTGTAACAAAGATTCTGTCAATACATTGTGTTCAAAGCACAAAGTGCTAAACTATAGGAATTTTTCATGGGTTTAATCGAGACCTATCGTTATAGATGACCCAAACACTGCCTACAGGTTGCTACATCACAAATCAGTGTTCAGGCCTTCTTTATTGATTGGTCTTGGTTTTACTCATCCATTACTGACCTATATATTACTGGCTTTGAGTAACCCTAGTTCCAAAGTGTCACTTATTCACCTATTCCTGGCCATTGTTTTTTTTTAGTGCTAGATAGCACCTTTTTTTTTCTTTTAAAGAATATATTTTGCAACTTTATTTAATTTTTTTTTTTTTTTTTTTGATAAAATTAATTATATCACAGAGATCATTATATATTTTGAAAAAAAAATAGATTTCTACTCGAATTCAAAGTTTGTAAAATACATCAAGGTGTTTATACAGTTATAAATGTTTTAGGTAAGGTACTGGAAGGATTAAATCGTTTTTTTAAAGGATTTAGAAAATGATTAAATTTCATATTTTAAACATTGACATGTTCAAAATATGTTAAGAAAGCACATTAGAGCTAAAAATACTTTCAGACAGTAGTCCCATTGTATGTGTAGATTTTCTTTTTTTTTTAGCTTTTACCCTAAAGATGTACATACTCTAGCTTTTATTGTTAAATTTTTGTTTGTTTGTGTAAATGCCTTATCATAATTATTTCTATGTACAAATTATATCAGGAGGGAAAACATTAAAAATAGTCTTTCTGTCAATTCTTTGTGTGTTATGAAATAGTCACAGTTGCAAATTATGGCTCAAGATAAAGCAAAAAAAAAAACTACTCATAATTGGGGGAGAAAAAAACTTAAATGACAGTGTATATATGTATACTGTCAAATATGGTAAATCAGAAAAGTTGCTTATTTAGACTGACTTATTAAGTGTTGCAACACTTCTAAAGCACAGATTAATGTTTGTGTAATTAGACCTTTCGGTTATGAGAACCAAAATGATTTTGCTTCATTGTGGTCCAATGAACCGAAATCAAGTGTATATATATTAATGGGGGTTTTCAAATGCTTTACTAAATCTTTAAAAAAAATAAAACTTAATTCAGTGAAATAAACTGTATAGAATATTTTGATTTTAAATGTCTGCTCATGACTCGGGACATAATATTGTTATGGAGTTTTTAATTTTGTTGCTAGTTTTTTATTAAAACTTCATAAAACTGAATAGGAAATATTTCATTCATTTCTCTTTACTTTCCAATATTTGTTCTCTAATTCGAATGGTACAGTCTAGCATGTCGAATCCCTTTGTTGTGTTAGGTTAAAGCATATCTGCAATACTTTGTGGCCATGTTAGTTACTTTGCGTCACATTGCCTCAGCTTGTTATGTCATTAACAGACAGATTTGCATTTTAAAGTTTAGTTTTTCTAGAAATGAATAGTTTGTAGCTTTGAGTTTGTATAGGTTTTCTGTGCGTGCATACTGTAGATAATTATTAGAAGAAGACTAATAGGGCTTCCATAAATCTTTATTAGATGTAACTTACAAGTATGTATTGATTGAATTAAGAATAAAGTATATAAACATTTTATGTTGGACCAGTATGCTTTTGTAAGATACTGTCAATGATTTGTCATATGTAAAATTAGCTGGGAAATAGCAAAAATTGAAAGAATGAAAAATATATAATGATTCTTTTTTTCTCTTGTAAATATTTGTAGACACAAAAATGTTACCTATTGTCTGGAAAAAAAATTGTGTTTACATTTAGCTGTGAAAGTTTTGTTATTGTATTTCAATTTTGCTGTTTGATAAATGGCAGTAATTGATCTTTTTACATTTAGAATATTTTAAAGAAATTAATAAATTTTTTTTAGTTGTGATCTATTAAAATGTAAGGTGTCCCACTACTATTTTTTTCCTATGTACAGATTTTTGTTTGTTCATTTAAAAGTGTGACCATCCACCAACAAATGTTTCTTATTGCATCTTTGTTTGTTTTGGTTTCGTCTAGCTGTGTGTGCCTACTTATTCATCCACACGTTGCAGATGTTAGTTGTTAAAAAGTGTTAAGTCTAAGACATTGTGTCTTTGGTTAAAAGTAATACTTCAAACAAAAACAGTCTCATTTAAATCCCATCTGTAGAGACACTAGTTCACTCAGAAACTGAATAATAATCAAATCAAAATGACTTACAGGTGCAATATGTCTCATTTTGTGGTGGAGAGTTATACATCTACATGTCCTTGTAGGATTGGTTGAGGACTTTAAAGTTAGGATTGAAATAGTTTGTGCACTAAGTGGATTGCTACCATAATGAATTCTAAAACTGAGTCCTGATTGGTTGGAATGAAGAAATGATACTTTGGTGTGGTGACCTGATTTACAATGTATGGTTGTTGTTTTTTATTATTATTTTAAAGATGGGCTGGTTTAAAGTTAAATTAGTGCTCATCAATGAACAGAAAAAAAAAAATAGCCTGCATATTGTGATGGGGAAAAAAAAAAAGCAGTATTCTTGTCATTGCTGCTATAAGCCTTCTGCTGACTGATGTGCTCATATAGCAGCAGGCAGTAGGGGGGTCAAGGTTTCGTTCATGTGTATGTATTTTTTATTGGTCAATACATAGTAAATAAATACATATAATAAACAGATTATTAGTCAACTTTGAAATTTGCAATATTAAAAAAAATATTCTTCACAGAAAATTTAAGACAATTTGAAATAAGATTTTTAAATTAGCAAAATTTTATTTTTAAATCAGACATCTTGTCAAATAAATCTTTTTAATGTAAAACACATTGTGGTAACAATAGCATATTAGACATCTTGTTTCACTTTTTTTTTTCCAAAGGACAATTTAATTCAACTATGAATAAATAACATCTGATTGAAATTCTATCTTAACGTGTTTGACTCCAGACTTTTCTGTTGAGTGGGTGTCAGGACTTTTGTTATGTGTTATTAGATATTTTGAATGTCTAGGTAGCTAAGTATAATTTGAAATACAATGATAGTATGTTTGTTTTAAAGAGAATTATTTGTCTTTTTGTGTTGTAATTCTATTAGTGCTTAGGTTCAGCCTAACAGACACACCATACATACATAGGGTAATGCATAGGGGTTACAAAACTATGTGATGGTGATTTTAAAATAAATATGAATTTAATATTATATTTATACAATATTGAAATGAATAGTGTGAACGTTAAGTCATAAAAATTAAATATGAAGATAATAAATCATAATTGCATTCATAGTAAATACTTAAATATTAATATAATTATAATATTCATATAATTAATATAATCGACTCTAAATATGCGAAAATGCCACTGATCTATCACGAGATCTTTTAACCTATCCGCATCAAATTTCGTACACAGCTTCCGTTTACCTCGTAGGTGCTCATTCAGAACGCTTTTTGACAGATACGCAACCTGACCGACGCAATTTGCGAAGAAAACGCAGGCTCTATCAAACCTTTGAATTGTATTTCACCTCTTGGCTAGTATTTTTCTTAATGGCGTGATTAGTGTCAAGTTGAGGGACTTGGCTGAATAAGCAAGTTTTACTTTGTCTTTGAGGTGTTTTTTTTAAACTTTGACTTGACCCGAATGTTACACCTTGTACCAGTGTCAATTTGGAAACTTAATGTCTTGCTATGTATGACTAGTTCTACAGTCCACTTGTCTTCAACAACATTGACGTTCTCAATTTTACCCTTTTTATACTGGATACTTGCAGTGCTTCTTGTTCTTCATTCTCATTTTACATGTCGGCGGGCTCAGATATATATCTGAGATGAATGGCGCAGTGGTTTCCAGATCAGGCAGTTCTTCCCATTTTTTAAAATCTATAACAGGGGTCTCAAACACGCGGCCCGCGAAACTGTTTTGTGCGGCCCACGACCACGTCCTCGAATGAAAAAAAAAAAAAGATAAAATTTACAATGACCACATATAAGCCGTGAAATAATTTACAACTGCACAAATCAGTAAATGAGCTGTCACTTTCGCCCACCGACCGCTAAGGCTTTCAGCAGAAGCTGGGTGAACGGTGGCCTGATTCTAACCGCTGGCCGCTAACCAGTGGCGGACTGGGTATCAAAATCGGCCCGGGCATTACCATATAAACCGGCCCACAAATGTCTTGTCATATATTTTCGGTGTGTGTGGGGGGGGGGGGATTTTAAACCTCTCCGCAATTTATATATATATATATATATATATATATATATATATTAGTGTGTGTCTATATGTAATTAATCTTCATTACATTCTGATCTTTCATTCTTTCAAACGTTTCTTCTACCCTAGAATACTCTCTTCCTATAATTAGTGAAAGGCAGTACACATCGCCAAGGAACAGCTAGGGAGTCTGGGGGAGCGCTGTAAGCTCCCCCAGTCGCCCCGGACCCAGCATTATTTTCATTATTTTAAGCTTTAAAAAATGCATATTTTGAGGTATCTACAGTGCAATTAGCCTGCTACTCTTCCGCTAAAAAAATAAAAATCTAAATCTTCTATTCAGTGGAGTCCAGCGACTGGTAGAAAAAAGGTAAAATGCTTTAGTTTTGTATTGGAGGTGGAAGGGAGACCACAAAACCCCTTTTGGCTACGCTCATGAAATTTGGTGACTGTAGTTTGCTTAAGTTGGCTGCACTGGGGAAGTAAGTAAATTTTCCCTTTCAGACAATGAGATCTGAGGCCGCTGATGGTTTGAACTCCTCCCCTCTCGGCTACGCCCATGTATTTTATCATAGGTGTAAGCCTAATTCTATTCAAAATATATAAAGTTTGATAACGCATCGAAAACTGGATGTATGCTTTCGTAGGCTTACATAATGTATTCTATTTATACATGTATGTAGTCTGAAAACTATAAACACTACAATAGCAGCCTTAATGAGTTTCAAACTTTTTGGTATTACTTATAGATTACAGACGTTTCTTCAAAAAAAAAATTAAAATAATTAGGTCCTACGCATTTCACGTGTCAGTCTAGTCATGCATGTTGATCTGTGACTTAGGGTTAGGGTTAGGAATGTCAAATGGCAAGACAAAAAAACAAATACTGAAGTCCTTCAAAGAGCGGGTCTGCAAAGCGTCCACACAATCCTGATGCAGTCCCAGCTGCAATGGGCAGGACACGTATGCAGAATGGAAGACCACCGCATCCCTAAACGACTCTTGTATGGCCAACTAAGCGAAGGAAAGCGCTCACAAGGTGGTCAAAGAAAGCGCTCCAGGGACACCCTCAAAGCTTCTCTGAAGACGTTCAGCATAGACCCAGCCACCTGGGAGACAGAGGCACATGACAAAGCATCATGGCGTCGCGCTGTGAAAACTGGCGCACAGGTTTCTGAGGAAAAGAGAACCAAGCTGGCAGAAGAAAAACGCCAGAGAAGAAAAGCAAAGCCAATGACACTAGCTCCAGCTGGAATAACCTGCCTAGTGTGCGGCCGAACATTCCGGGCTCACATAGGTCTCACCAGCCACACGAGGAGACATAAAACCCGAGTGCAGAGCCCTCAGCCCCCTGGATGACAAAGTGGTCATAATCGAACTACGATGGACGAACTATATATATATATATATATATATATATATATATATATATATATATATATATATATATATATATATATATATATATATATATATATATATATATATATATATATATATTCCTTTACCAGATAAGAGAAAGCATAACGGTTAGAGAGGTACTTCTAAATGTGAAAAGCTCTTGCTTCGTCCTAGTACATTATCAAAAACGCGATTTGTATATGAATATATTATTTAAAATATAAATGATTCTAAATCTCCTTTCATTAAATATCGGATATGACAGCGCTATATAAATTATTGCAATTATTGTAATAATTTTCATTATTAATGACTTCATACTAAGCATAAGTTTGCCATTAATCATAACGGTACAAATATTGATTTCGATCTAGATTTATGTTTTAATTATATATTTTTTTTTTGTAAGCCTTAAGTGTAGTATTTTTAGATCTATGTTATTACAAATAAACAACAAGACACTTACTTTTTTCTTTTCAAATCGCAGAAACTAGAACCTTATACCCATAATGAGCTATGAATAAGTTGGGTGGTTTGCAATTTCGCGGCTGTGTATGTGTTCAAGTTAACTTCTATTAAGTTTTGGTAAAGAGCTAATTGTCTCCCCTTTCGCCGCGTTATATTAATGTTTTCTAACTTAACCTCTCCCATCCCTCTTTTTCGTTAACTTTCAATGGAACCATCAAAAGACGGGGGAGGAAAGGAGCAAAACAAAAATAGAAGTGCCATCAAAGGCCCATGCCGACCAGCAAAATGATCAGGCCAAACACAGTCTTGAAGACATCAAAGTAGTGTTGAAGGCCATGCCGCTTGTGCATAGCAGAAAGTACGGTCTAACGTTTTACATATGATAACACGTACAGTGTATAGTGTACTTCTTGAATTTTATTCTTGTTTAATTTCAAACAAAATTAATTGTAATAATTTAAAAAAAAAAAACAACAACAAGAAAACGTGTTCGGGCCTTTGTGTCTTGCTGCTGTCACTTTTTTTTTTAAGTTGTCTGCATTTAATTTTTTTTTCTTTGGTCGCGACCTGATACAGATGTCCTGAAGGTCCGAGAACGTCCAGTTCCCTATTAAAGGACCTCTTGACCAAGGAAAGGCTTTTATCCATGGCCAGGATGAGGCATCGGCTCTTCACCAATCCCTCTGTCCGAAATCCCGCCTTATCCGAAACGATCATATATTCACGTCCGGTAAGTCGCTGGACACGACCCCCTTGAGCCCCGCACGAGTATCCCCCTCTCGTGCGAGGCCGGAGGCCGAGCCGAGTGGGGGCCTTTCGTATGCCTATAATGTCCCACCGAACCCGTGCGAGGGTCCATCACAGCGCGTATGGCCCCCGATGGGGAACGAATCGGTGGGGGGTTGGACGGGTTAGCGAGCCTTTGTTACATCCCTACCACGTGCAGTGTACAATCTCTCGACCGTACATGTGGTAGCCCACTGAGAGCTATGTGTGCTACCGTTCTTAGCCTATCCGCATCCCCTAGCGGACGTATCCACGGAGACGCCACGCTGAGGCGACGGTAGCTGGAATTTCCTCCGTTGGTCGCGACCAGACCGGCCCATTTGGTACTGGCCCACCGGGCATTTGCCCGTTTGCCCATATAGCCAGTCCGCCCCTGCCGCTAACCATGCGGTTACCGCTAACAAGAGAACGGAATCAGCTCAGCTTGGCGGGACCTTTTGCAGCTATACACTGCTTTCTGCACCAAGAAGCACTCTGTGGCAAAAGTCTACAAATGAAGAACGTGATGGATGCTGTCCTGAAGACGGTGATTTTTATACGTGCACGTGGTCTCAACCACAGACAGTGTGTGTCATTTCTAGCTGATTTAGAAACGGAATACGGAGGGTTGATGTATCATACGGAAGTCAGATGGTTAAGTCGTGGAAAAGTGCTGCAGAGATATTTTTTGAACTGAGACGGGAAATAGCATTGTTCATGGCAATGAAAGACAGACATACCTCAGCTCAGTGACCCAATGTTTTTGTTGGATCTTGCTTTTCTTACTGACATCACGCAACATCTCAATACACTCAATTCACAACTACAGGGCACAAAGCAGCTGATTACCGTGATGTTTGACCGCATCAAATCATTCAGATGCAAGCTGACTTTGTGGGCCACTCAGCTGGCAGATGGAAACCTGGCTCATTTCTCTTTTCTACAGAGCATAACGGTTGAACCACAGCGCCTGAAAGACTGCGTAGACATCTTCTCCAGACTACTGGAAGATTTTGAACATAGCTTTCAGCAATTCACTGCTCTCGAACCACAGTTTTTCCTTGTTGCCACTCCGTTCGCAGTTGACGTGAAAAACGTTCCAGAGGGAGTCCAGATGGAACTGCTGGACCTGCAGTATGATACTGTTCTGAAGCAAAAATACGCTGATGTTGGCGTTCCAGATTTCTACCAGTTTCTTCCCAGAGAGAAGTTTCCAAACTTATTCTGCGCAGCTGCTAGAATTCTAGCGATGTTTGGGAGTACTTACGTTTGTGAGCAGTTTTTTCCAGAATGAAGAACAACAAAACAACATTACGATCAAGACTGACTGATGAGCATCTGAGAGCAACCTTGCGGCTTGCCACTACACGCGACTTCAGGCCTAACGTCGATGGTCTGGTCTCTGGCAAACGCTCTCAGCTGAGTGGACAGGAACATGAGTGACGAGCCATCTGCAGTAGGCCTAGTAATTATAGTTTTACTACAGTTTCTGCTTTTTTATTAGTGACAGAGACAACGTCAACTTATTTTAGTAAACTAAACTGCCTGTGCATGTAATAAACTACACTAAATGTAATTAATAATTATAAAAACTTTATTATAGCATTTCACTGCAGTGACAATAGTAAAATTTAATCAAAAAACATTCTCTTTTCGTGGTGCGGCCCGCTGACTGGTTGTTACTTTCCACTGTGGCCCACATGTTGATATGAGTTTGAGACCCCTGATCTATAGGAAGGTTTTGGGGCCAGAGTCTTGTTCGGGCCTCTTGATATTGTATGTAGCTTTGAAGGACATGGTCAGCATTCTCTGGCGATGCTCCACAAGGGCAGGTTTCGCTAGTATCGACTTTTAGCTTCCGGAACATTTGTTGTCTCATTTTGTTGTGTCCGGTTCTGAGTCGAAAAATTATGCGTGGGTCATGTCGAGAGGACTTGTGGTAGGCATCCTTTTTCTTGTAATTGGGATGTGAGCATTTTCATCATTTCTTCTGGGTAGAGAGGGATTTTCATTTCTTTGTTCGTCGCCATATTTGACTGTTCTGCAATAAAACGTCATGTTTTCGTCGGGGCCGGTAGAATGGAAACGATTAGACCCTACCATGTAAGAGTCCAATCTCCTTTTTATCATTTGGGCATTACAAAATAGGGCCTGGGAAGTGCTAACAGGTAGGCCTACAATATTTTCCTCATAGTGGCTGTCATCTTCTACCAGATTGACGTTGTCTTTTTCTGCACATTTGAAACCAGTGATTCCTCTTTCTGCAGAAATTGCATGTGGTTCCTATTGCTGGACATTTTCCCTGTTCGTGGTTCTTGCCTCATTTACTACATAATTTATCTGAATTGTTTTTAACATTAGACTTCTGCTTGAGTAGGCCTACATTGTGTGACTCTCTTGATTGCAAACACTTGTCCTTTTAACAAGTTCACTTGGCTTTGCGAGATTTCATATTGTTGTCCTATTTCTATAGCCTTGTTAAGGGTCAACTTCTGTCCCTGATCAAGTGGTCGCTAATGATCAAATCAATAAGCATATCATCTGGATGTCATACTTACAGTCCATACTGAGAAGCTTTAGCCACTTTAGGTCTTTAACAAAGTTATCAAAACTTTCTCTTTCTACATGATTTCTCTGATGTGCTCTTTAATCTAGACACTCTTTTATTTTGTCTTGGCCTTGTGTAGTCTTCTATTTTCTTTAATAACCATTGTGGATTTCCTTCTTCACTATCATTAGATTAATAAAAAAAAAACTTTTGTCTGCACAGCTTTTTAAATTTGATTATTATGACACCATAGAGAATAGGTGTGTTTATACAAAAAACAAACAAACAAATGTTTAAAATGGAAGACATTTCTTCTTCTTCTTCTTGAAACTGTAAGGTAGAGTTGAGCCTTCAGCTCTTGGAACTTCAAGCCAGCAAAAGTGAACAAGAGCTCCCTCTCACTGGCCTGAAAGAGAACAGTGTATACTGTTCTGTCTGACGGGTGGGTCAGACTCGTGGCAAGAGGCCGCGTACATTAAGACACCCGCCATTTTCCTTTTCTATACAGGCTAACCGTGCGGGACACGCCATTTATGTAACGGCCCCTTGAGGAGCAGCGCCTGGATTGTGACAAGGTTGTGGGAGCTTTTTTTACAACTCCGCACAGTGCAATGAGGATGCTCTCGCACCCCCTTAGGCACCCCCACGGGAGTCTTGTTTTGCTACCCTTTAGCCTAATCGTTTCCTCTTACGATCGTTTCCACCCGGGCGCCACTATGAGGCAGGGTAGCATGCCCGGGAAGAGGGAAGGCATATAGAGGGTCTCCGTTTATTACGTACACACAAACCGTGTTGCACCGACGCGCTAGTGCGCAAAGGTACACATAAATGTACATAAGGCAAGTTGGTGCCTAAGCTGGTCTTTGAGGCGTTACGTTACGTCGACCACCTTTTAGCTCATCAAAAAAGACAGCCTTTGGCATACGTTCGTCCCCGTACGGGACACGTGCTCTGTCGGACCATAAGAAGTCCCTCTATAGTCCAGTGGTTCCCAAACTTTTTTGTCTCGTAGACCCTTGGCATGTTTTCTGGGTTTTGGTAGACCCCCTTCTTAATTTGTATTGCATTTTTTGCCAATTCATCAACATTTTGTTTTAAACTTATTTCTAACTTTAGTAAACTGAAGAGTAAAAAGTAATTTAAAGTTACAAATCAAAGTTATACAGATCTTTTTTAGTGATAACATTCAAATTTAAACTAATTAAAGTAACAAAAAATATGTATTGCTGGAATCATCAAACACAATGGAATTTTTTTTTCCGGGTATATCATCCGTTGCTACGGAGATTATGTTTCATATAGGAATTTGTTGTTCTATGAAGTAGTCCTTCAAATATTAAATATTAATTAATTTGCCTTAAGTACATTGTAAAAGTTTTCGCAAAGAGCAGTTTCTTGTTTATTTCTTAATCTTTCACGTGTGGCACAAAGATTGAGTCGCGGAACTGTAAAAGTCAAGACCTGCTTAAATGAAATCCATTATCGTAGATCCTCGTGGACATGTCATAGACCCCCAATTTATTTTTTCCCTTTCGTAGACCCCTTGGAAGTCTTCGTAGACCCCTAGAGGTCTATATAGACCACTTTGGGAATCACTGCTCTATACTGTCCATACCGGCGTTCGTAAAGACATCGCTGTTTGATGTAGTGCTGTCTTGCTACCGTATGTCCATTATAGAGCACAAGCATCTTTGGTGAAAGTGCTCAAGTAGTCTTGGTTGCTTTCTGTATAGTACCCAGTCTCAGATCCATATAGTTGGGTTGAGAATTGATACAGTTTAGCAAATAGCATGTCAAAAAAGGTAGTTAAACAGTAATTTCAGGTTGCCTCCAAGAATGGACTCATTCAATGTATTTTTCCAGGTCCCTATCAACACTAGCGCTATATGGTGATGTAATCAAGCTACTAGTGAGTGTGACGAACCGTTTTAGCTCACTCAAGGTATGACTCAGGTCTAAGCATTTAATTAATTTATTTGCACGCTATTAATCATAATCATCAATTTTACTAATTTAGCGATCAAGCGCTAAAAACACAGCCATCACCCCTCCAATTCAACCCCACCCCTTTGGCATCGATGTCACATTTTACTATCCCCACCTTGACACGTGCCACACTAGACTCTTGACAAGAGTACGCTCCCCTGTTCTTATCTTGGCAAACATCCGTTGCCCCCCCCCCTTTTTTTTTTGTGGGGAGCGGCTGGTCACTTCAAAGTGCCCATTCAACTCAACGCCTCGGGCAACGCTGTTCGTCTAGCACTAGCCATTATCAAGGTATAATCTCCCTTGATCCGGCCGAGCTTTGATAATCCCCCCCCCTTTTTTTATATCCTCTGACCACCTGGGCTGATTTCCTGGCCTTCGCGCAATGTCTATCTCCCGGACACTCTCGTCACGGTCAAGCGGGGATCCCTTTGTCAAAAGACGCCAGATAGTCCAGACCACCTTTGCACTTATCTCCCGCCACTCCACGTGTATATGGACAAAACTTCATCGTCCGATCTCATTCTCGCTGGAGAGCTGACAGGGAGCACATCTATCTCTTGCTTGGGCTCTGGACTATTTTTATTCCCTTATTTCACTTTGGATTGGTGGTATGTAACTTTGTAAAGTGCTTGAGAACCATTTTACTTAGTAATATATATATATATATATTTGTGCATTTATTACTACATTATTTGTGTACATATTTGTGCATTCTTATCATGGATAATGTAAGTAGATTACTGTCTACTATGTTTTATATCATGACTTTTGTGGTTAAATGTTCAAGCCATCTGGACTAGAATTTATTAACAATTCTTACCAGATGTATTTAGCTCTTTAACTGTTATTGATTTAAAAGAATATAATAGAAAATAGCTATAAAATAAAATTTGTTTGATATTGATAAATCTTTACAATTTATTAAACTTCTATTATTTTTTCCCTAATGTAATTAAAGGAACAATATATACTTTATAGGTTATTTTACTATAGAATTGTTAGGTCATATTTTTGTTAAATCTTTGAGCTGAATATTTGTAATAGCTATAAGATAAATAAAATATATTTATTCACTGTTTTTGTTTTCATTTCATTCCTGGTCACATCATCTCCAATTAATTTTTTTTTTTGACTTGGCTTT
Source organism: Biomphalaria glabrata (assembly GCF_947242115.1). Lineage (NCBI taxonomy): Eukaryota > Metazoa > Mollusca > Gastropoda > Planorbidae > Biomphalaria > Biomphalaria glabrata. The sequence goes on along the minus strand of NC_074720.1, from coordinate 28,173,604 downwards.
GACTTAAGCACTCAATTCAACATTTTTTTTAGGCCTATATACTGCTTGTTGATATTTTTTGACATGTGTTTACAATGTTCCCTCTCCCATCTCATTATAAAACTTAGTGCATTGAGGATGACTATAATAAAAAAGAGGAACTATCAAAACTAGGCAGAGGGATAAAAATGTAATTGGGGAGAATGGGGTTTAAAGTTTGTTGCAAAGCAATAGCATGTGTAGACACATAGTAAAATGCTATGTATATTGTAATGCTGAGAGTTTTTTTCATTTATGTTGATTCTATTCAATATAGAATAGGGGATATCAAAGTTTATTGTTCTCACTAAGGTGAAATAGGGGAGGCAGGTGGGTAGGATATATCCTACACAGGATTTTATAATCTAAGGCCAAGTTGTGGTGGAAGTAGTGGATGGATATCTTTGAGAGATAGTACCGCAATAAGAATCAATGGATCATGTTCTATACCTATGATCATTATCCAACCAATCTTAGCACCATTTCAACAAATAAATATTTCTCTCATTTGATGTCAGTAATATACTTGTATGATTTCTAGGTTTGAAATTTTATAAAATTGAAAACATACACATTACTTTGTACTTTGTTTTTTAAACAATTCATATACAGTGCAATGGGACTTTTTTTTTTTTGACGGTGCGATCCGATACGGTATACGATACCGGCACCTTTTTAAATGTGGGGAAAAATTCCCTTCCCCTGTACTTGCTATTCACCGTGATTGGTGAACGTCACTTATATTACTTATCATGTATCACTTATTACTATTTGTTATTTCCATTTATGGGAGTCCCCATTATTATTGTTATCTCCCTTGAAGGGACACTCATAGACATTAATAAATATAGACTGAAAAAGGAAATAACTTCATGTAACTTGAAAACATGTATATCTATTGTATTCGGATTTCCGAATTCTGAAAAATTGAAAAATTGCATGATCTTCAGTCTTAGAGATTAAACAAAACTCCTAGACATAAATAAAGTACACAGAAATGCAAGTCACAAATTTTCGTTTCATAAAACTCTATTATCGGCCAGTCAATATTTATTTATGTCTATGGGGACACTATATTCACTTGTTAGTTCCCTTTGATAGTTATGAAACTAGCTTATAGTTTCTCTACATCAGTCTGAAGATGTCCTTCACGGAAAGGCATCTACCTCCCCGTGTTATCATTGTGGCTAAACCGACGTATACATTATATCGTTGCAGCTTTTATCTATAGGCAACATCCGCCTGAAATCTTAGCAACCTAAAGCTGATAACAGATTGTTGGCACCAGATCTGTAGACATCAGTCCCACTCATCCTTCAAGAGTCCAAGTAACAACGCTAGCCACAGACTCGTCACTGGCTTGACTGAATGGTAGACGCAGCTTAGCTCTGCAACCATATAACGTTGGACTGCACCCGGAGGCTGGATCCACTACGCCAGCCCACCAGCAGACAGCATCAGTACCAGCCACACCCGTCTCATCAGTGCAGCACCGGACCAAAAGCTAAGCAACCAGCCTAATGACACTCAGACCACTTGGTTCTCAAAACTAATGATGATAGACCCCCACATGTAAATACGCTAGACCCCATTCTACATCTAAATATAGTATTTGTTGCCTGCATTATAACGCTGTGCTTGTAGATTATATGTTCAAGTGTGGGTTCTCAAACTATAAAATCTCCTAGACACCCAAAACGGCCAAATTTCAATCCAACTTGTCACAGTGAGATTGATAGTAATTAGGTTAAATAACACAGCTGGGTCCTAACACGTTACAGCACTAGACTCCAACACTGGGTTCTCCACACAGCACTACAGACTCCAGCACTGGGTCCTAACAACGTACAGCTCTAGACTCCAACACTGGGTCCTCCACACAGCACTACAGACTCCAACACTATCTAACACACAGCACTATAGACTGTTACACTGGGCCCTAACACACTACAGCTCTACAGGCTCTTACACTTGGTCTTAACACACACACGCTTATTAGTAACTTATTACACAGCTAATTACGACGTGTCTAAAATGTTACGAAGATTTTAATTTCAATTTAATTTTAAAATTAACGCAGAAAAAAAAAGGGGGGGGGGGCGGCGACTACCAAAAGTTTGGACAATTAATTCCCCAGATTAAGTAGGCCTACAGCGAAATTGCTTTCAATTGGCAACCGTGTATCTTTCAAAGTGCTGATTTTTTTGCTAATGTCTATGGTTCTACTATAATAATAATAATAATTAATAAGGTATTTATTTGAAGTTTTTTTTTTTAAATACGGAACTTTATAAGCTTTTCATTGAAAACAGCTCTATATCTAAATATAGATCTAGATATTTATAGATTCTAAATTATAATAAATGGATTTTATTTTTCGGGTAAAAAAATATTTTTGTTAATAGTAAAATCATGGTAAAATGTTTGACGTATGTTTGTTATTATTAGTCTATATCTTGAAATTCTTGAACTAATTTTTTTTTTTTATGTAACGAATCTAACATGTTAATAACTAGACTAGATTCTAGATCTATATATCTCAGGCCAAATATTGCTAGAACTAGAGAAAAAAAAATCTTAAAAGATAAATATATATGTATAATTAAAAATTAATCATCAGCCATAAATGACTTAACATGTTTAATGTACCTGGCAAACTTTTTTTTAACGCTGACTGCTAGCGATTTCTGTTTTTCTAATATCGATACAGAAGTCTTCTAGAAACGCAGTGTAGTCATTTAACTTAATCGAAAATGTGTTCTATTTCATTCATTAAGTGGAAAGGATTGTTTATTACAACGTATTGATATAACGTAGACTTAGATCTAAGTCTATTCGTCGAATAAGCCATGGATTTTAACGAGTTGATGAATTTGGCTGCTTCAAAGCACGAGAATTTAAATAAAAATGTAAGATTAAACTTAAAGAAATGATAAAGAAGTAAAGAAGAATAAACTAACTGGTGATTAAACTAGAATCTAGGTCTAAGTCTAGTATTCTAGTCTAGATCTATAAAAATTATAAAGAATGTCACAAGTCAAGATTCAAGTCACTCACTGACTCAGTATCCAACACCAAGTCTCAGTCTGTAAAAAAACGTACTACGTCTAGTCTAGAGTCTAGATATAGATCTAGTCACTAGTCATTCTAGAATCTATAGAATCTATTTTACATTTAAATTTTAGACATGGTGATTGATTTTGATCTCTCTAGAATAATTATAGTCTAGACTTAGAGTATTGTAGTAGAGCATCTCTATCAGAGTCTATCTAGAACCTAGATCTAAGTATTCTGTAAAGTAACTAGCTAAATCTAGTTACTTTACAGAATACTTAGATCTAGGTTCTAGATAGACTCTGATAGAGATGCTCTACTACAATACTCTAAGTCTAGACTATAATTATTCTAGAGAGATCAAAATCAATCACCATGAAAGATTAGGCACAGTACTAATGACAGTACCATTGACCCTCTCATTATTAAAGTAGTGACTAGAAAAAGTAGGTCTAGATTGATTCTTGATCAACTCTAGGTCTAGACTCTAGACTGAATACTCTTCTGCTATTGGCCTGCCTATAAAATACATTTTTGCTGCTTGATATTTCTATGATTATAAAAAAAAAAGAATAAAAATTTTCTTGTGGTGGGACTGCATGCATTTTTGAACTGTAAATTGTCACAGCATCTAAATCAATATAATTTTCAAATTCTTTCCTTAAAGCCATTTTCTTTGACAACAGATTTTAAAGACAATCATCACATTGTCACTTTTTCCACAGCTCACTAGCCTTTCTTTGTTTGTAATTGATGTCTCACCCTCTCCCAACTAGTTCACACTTATTTTTGTCCCCCCCCCCCCCCCCATATTATTCTTGTTGCTGCTGCCATTTTTTTCTTAGCTTCTCAATAATGACTATGGTCTTACCTATTGATCCTATTTGAGCTTTGTTAGTAGGCCAAGTGGTAGATCAACTCAGCCATATACCAAGGTCACTGAAATAGTAAGCCTACCTGTATCTGGTCAGTCACTCTTCCACCCTCCCTCTTCTCTCTAGTGGCAGTCTCTTGTATTACATAGAAAGGGAAGAGGGCTGATCCCGCCACTACCCATCTTTTTCACTTTTCACCCCCCCCCCCCCCAATCAGTTGTACCACTTGGCTAAATGTTTGCTGATTTATAACTTTACACACACTAACATGGGCTGCGCTGGGATCACTGTTAAAACATTTATATTTATAAATTTATTTGTATATATATTTATAGATTTATTTGTATATATATTTATAGATTTATTTGTATATATTTTAGAATTATTTATATATTAGGGCACGACATTGCCTAAATTGTGCCGATGTGCAAAAAACCCAAAACTCAAACAAACTCAATAAGGAGATATGGATGAAAGAAAATATAGTGAGATGTCTATGAACCCATAGATAATAGATTATTTATGTAGAATTCTAGAGAGAAGTTTAAAAAAAGTGCCGGTACACTGTACTGGTGCTTACCGTCACAAAAAAAAAAAGCCCTGTGTATTTATATATATGTATATATATATATTAAATTATTAATTAATGCTTGATGAACATAAACTGAAGGAGCTGAAACAAGAACTCAGATAGCGAGGATTGAAATGCAGCTTTGAAAAGTACACAGAAACTCTTTAAAGCACATCTTTGGTAGGCTCTGATAGAGGAAGAAGAAGACCTGGACACATGCCTATTAGAAATTAAACCTGGTATTGGAGAACTCATGAAAAAATGCAGAAACAAATGATAAGTTAAGGTCTAAAACATTCAGATCCAATTCATATCTAAATTTTCTTGATGAGCACTTAAGCTTATCCTAATGGTGTCTGTTTTTTTTTGTTTTTTTTTTAATTTATTAAATTTGCACAGAAGTAGAATTCCCCTTTTATTTTACAATGGACAGCATTGCTCTGAAATGTGCATGTTTCTGTTTCTATTTTTAAGACAATCCCCTATTGGTTGTGCATCATTTTATCTCCAAGGACAAAGAGAAGGACAGTATTGTACATCAATGAAATCTGCACCTTCCACAAATTTTGGGAAAAACACAAGCACTTAAAAATATAAATATATATATGTATATATTATATTACTAACTATATAAGTCTTCACTGTCAAATGTCAAAATAATCATACTCAGCTAAACTGCACATTTGACTAACCTAATTAAGAAGGTCAACCAAACAAGGTTCCATATTCAACAGAACTAAAAATAAGCTGTAGACACAATTACACCACCTTGCCCAAGACTCTCTTCTTAAGTTACTAGACAAGAATTAGACGTTCCATCTCGCTTCACGAAGTACCTTTGTGTAAACCATTCATTCTTCTCACAGATCATTTGCAAACAGTTGTTGAACATGTTGAATTTTATTTTTAACTGATATTAGTTAAGGCTAAAACAGGAAAAATGAATGTGTAAGCAGATCAGATACTCTTCCAAGATGTACTTAGATTGTATTATTGCACTATTTGTTACTTCATACTGTCAATGCCATTTTTTTTTTAACTTTCTGTTGATATTGATTATAATTTAATTCATAAAAATAATATAAACTATGCATTACTTAATGTTGACACATTCAATAAAGTTATTAAATAATTCTTTGTGAGCTATAAATTTGCATCATTTATGTCACAATTAAAAGATATTAAAATTTACTTTTCTTTTCACTTTGTAACTTATGTACTTTCCTGTACATTTCTGTAATAATCAAAAGAGATTCTTATTAACAAACAAAGTGTTTTTCACTATAACATATTTTGTTTTTGTAACTTTAATATTTTCTGGCTTTACATGGCAACTGATACTTGTACAATGAAAATATCTCGATATTATACATATTTTGTTTTGTAACTTGAACATTTTCTGTAATGTAGGTCTAGTTGCTAATATGTGTGTTACTCAATAGTACAAGTGGGATAGTGTCACTTTCCAAAACTTAAGTCAGCTAGTAGCTATTGAGATGGGTCTGTGATTTTTGTCTGTGTGGAGGATCAGGTCCTTCCAATATTAATTAATGTTATCAACTAGGCAGAGCATTGAATGACAAAAAGTTGTAAGGGTCAAGAACTGTGCAACAATCCACAAAAGCCTTACCTATTGCCTATATATAGGAAAACAAAGCTAGCTTTATTTATCAGTCAGGTTACTCTACTATTCAAAATATTTGTATGGTACTCTAGAGTGATTTATGTTTTATGTGAATTAGTCCATTGATTTAATAATTGTCGATTTGAATTTGAAGATATTAAACTTTAGAAAAATATTTTTAGTGTGTATTGAGACACCTTCAAACCTGTGGATGATATATTAGCTATAATTTATATTGTAGGCAGCATAAATTTCAAACAAATCGGGACTATATTTATGGCATTTTACGTCTCGAGAGAACATCTTTCCCTTTCCAAATTATTGTTTGACTAAACTGGCAAATCCTTGATTCACAGCTTTGGTCATAGGTTGGGCATATGTTATTATACCAATACTAATGTTGATTATATATATATATATATATATATAATCAACATTAGTATTGGTAGGTTCATTATGGAATGTGAAGTCCTTAATGTATTGCAAGAAAAAAAAATTCAAATAAGCTTTTATGTACCGTAATCTTAATATATACTGGTAAACATACTGGACTGGATGTGTTGAATCAGGCCAAAGCCCTCCACGGGCTGCAGCATCACTGGGATGGATGTAGGGATTCATTCACTGACCTATCAAGAGAACTATATAATATATTTACATGATATTTCATACACACGTTTCTTTTGCAACTTATGTGCTTGCTAAGAAACATTTTTGAAGGATTCGTAGTCTGAAGGCTGTAATTCCCCAAAAATCTCAAGCTTTCTATTAAACATATGTATTTTTTTTTTTTATATTTCCCCCAATTGCAGCAGTCTATGTATAAAGCATAAATACAAATGTTTAATAACACAAAATAGACTTTTGTTTTTATCTTTTTTTCAAATATACTTTTGAGCATATTCTAGTTTTTTCCCCTAAATAGCAGTGTGAATGTATTTGTACTAAATTTATAAAAACAAAATGAAATAAAAAATTCTTTGGTGCATGACTCACTATTGTTGACACTTAATACAGTTAACTAACTAAACCAAATTAGTATTTTCTTTTTTTTTTTCTCCTCAAGAACACCAATTATCTTGAGGGTCTATTAGATTAAAAGTGTATGTTTTGAGTAGGACATTTTGTTTATTACAGTTTGTTGAATGTGGAAAAAAATGCAAAATATCTTTTAAAATATTTTGATATTGAATTGCTAAGTCCAGAAATAGTTAGAGATTGTATTTAAGACTTTGATGGGAGGGTTTGGGGAGTGATATTTACTGGCGAAAAATATGTGCACATTTGAGGGGGGCATTATAAAGTGGGCCATTTAATCTTCAGCTTATGCCACCACTTCAGTCCTTTACAATTTCTTTCCCTTGTTCTAGATACCCAACAAAATAATTATTTACCAATAATTAATTAACTAATTGTTGTTTTTTTTTATTGATTCTTGTGTTGTAAAAGAAATAATTGTGCAAAATTTCAGCTTGATCTGAGATTGGGTGAGGGAGAAATAATGTGTACAAACTTTTTACCAGACAGAGTGAGTTGATATAAGCTTTGTAAAAAGGGGGTAGGACCAGAGAAAGAAAAGAAGACTATATAGGCGAGCATTAAGATGCACAGGGTGCAAAAGAAAATGGGGGAGGGTTGTCCAGAGAGAAAGGGAAAAGGAAAAAAAGATATGGAGACAAAGAGAGAAATAGTGTGCTGTTCAGTTCACTGTAACAGATTCTACAATTCACAAGCTTAAAAGTATAGTAGAGGGGATCTTTAAAAAGTGGACTGTTTTATTGGAAATGCAAAAAAAAAAAAAAAAAAAAAAAAAGCTGACATAATAAACTATACACAAACTCTGAACAAATCCACTAGCATAGCCAGTATTTAATGCTAGTGTCATAGATGGCAAGTCAGTACAAAGGTGATAATATTATTTTGTTCTATATTTCAGAAAAATGTCTCTCGCTACAGTCTGGATCTTCCTGCACCTAGGAAGGAAGATAAAGTCAAACCCAAATCTCTAGTCATACAAAACTTGTTGAAGGAAAAAGAAAGAGAAAAAGGTATGTCAAGAAAGGAGTGTAAATAAACCAGCATGAAGTGCTGATTAAATATATGCTTTTTACGTCAGGCCTACTTAGTAACAAACATTTTTAATACTTGAATTATAAACTTAATCAGTGACTTTTGTAGCTCCAAATGTTCCTACTGTAATTGTTGTATAGAATAGAGGGAGTCCTTGAAGGACTAAAGGAACAACATGGCCTAAATTGTGCAGATGTACCCTAGAATCTAAACCTAGACAGGTGAGTTAAAGACCATCTCTTCAGCAGACTCCTAGTTTGAAAGCTTCCATGAGTTTGGCCTATATCATGTCTGTAACTTTAAACTCACAGATGACAAACGTTTATCTTACAATTTTATAAAAAGCTATATTCTTCTTTATTTCTTCTTGAGCTTAGTTCCTCACAATGTTTTTTTAAAAGGTTTCTTACAAGTGGAATTGTGTTATTGACAGTTGTTGACTTGTAGCACCAAACTGCTGGTAGACAACTAAACCGCTGTAGGCGTTTTGTATTCTAACTAATAAAACTTGAAATAATTTGAATAACTTTGTTGTGAACAATTCTAAATATAACTTTTATTATAATATTGACTAAACTAACTAGACTTTAGTAATATTTTTTAACAAAATCTAACTCACTACAAAACAACCTTTCCGTCTCACATTCCGGAGTCTCTGTCCTAAGACCAATGACGATAATGCCACCTATCTTGCATCATTCACAACTAATCACTAACATCTTTCCACTGTCACCATAGAAACACCCCCCCCCCCCCTAAAAACTTGGCTACTGCACCTAGAGTTACTTATCTACACCATTTTGTGTTGTGCATTGTCACATACCTGAATTTTTGATGGAAGGGAAGGCAATGGTCATCAAGTTTTTGTTTTAATCATTGCCTAGAAATATTTTTACTAGTTTTAAAAACTGTCCTAAATGTCTGCAGCTAGGGACATGGGTTACAGTTTACACACTTGTATTCTATTCTTGGCATGTCAAGTCTTAAAGAGCTACTTTTCAGATGGGTTTTTACAAATATTAGGTTATTTCTAACAATTCTATGAGTCTTTTAACAAATATAGAAAAGTGCAAGGACCCATAATAGCTTGTGGGAAGTTGCTTTGAGGTTGAAAACAACACATTTTGAAAGTGTATATACATACAGGGAGTCAGACATGCAAATTTTGATCTGCTTGGGGTAACAGGCTGGTTTAAAGCTAACTATGAATATGGATAAATAAAAAACACATCACTAGGTTGTTCAGAACTATACACTGTAGTGAATATTGATTTAAAAAAACATCACTAATTTGTTTAGAAATGAATCCTTGTGAAAAGGATGAAATTATTAGTTTGAAATAATAGTTCTTGTACCCATCATTACTGTGATTTCAACACATAGGTCATGAAATTTAAAAGTCATACAGTATTTTTGGTTTCTGTTTATCCCACAGAGACTGCAGAGAGAGCTAAGAGAGAAAGACAGGAAGAAGAGAATAAGAAAAACAAATTCAAAATCCCTAAAAAGAAACCCGAATTGCCCATCATAGACAAAGAATCTTTAATTAACTCTTTGTTTGATGATGGTGATGGTGCTAAAAATGACATTCCTGGTGTACCTCCTAGTGCTATCAACAAACATTCATCTAAACACAAAACCCAAGATTCACTTTCCACTTCAGGGAAAGTACATAGTGACATAGTACATAGTGACAAAAAAACAGAAAATACTCAAAACAAATCATCAACAGAAAATTCTCTTAGAAAGCATGACAAGCATCACTCTAGTTCTGCTGATCCAGTTGGTGCTAACAACAAGCTGAAATCTCAGAACCAATCCAAACCTGAAACAAAATCCTCTCATTTACCTAGCTCTAGTTCAAAACATGGATCAGTTCCCAATGGAGATGCATCTGTCAACAAAGCAAAGTCACACAACCATACATCTGAAACCAAGTCCTCTCACCCATCCTCTAGCTCAACAACAAAAAGTGGCTCTATCTCTAATGGCCTTGATAAGAAAAAGCCAGCCGATTCATCAGCTAAACAAAGTGAACAGAAACCCTCAGAAATGACAGAAAGGGAAAAAATCCTAGCCAAGCTGCAGGCAATCAAGCAGAGGACACTTGAGGCTATTCAACAGGAGAATGCTGCTAAGGGCAGACGTGTGAGAGGGGAGAAGTCTCACAGAAAGTCCAAGTCTGATGAAAAACAAGATGAAAAACTGAAGTCAGTTGAAATAATTAAAGATAGAGATGATTCTGAGGATGATAATGAAGTCAGTAACATTCCATCTGCTTTGGACATAATGCTTTCTGAACACAATGCCAAGCTGGAGAAAGAAAAAATTTCTCGCTTGGCTAAACAAGCCTGGGAAAGGGCCACGAAGAAATCCTCAGACACAGAAGAGAAAGTGAAGAAAAAAAGTCTTAAGTCTGCCAGCAAAGGGTCCCATTCTTCAAGCCACAAACACAAATCTAGTCACAAAGATAAGAAAAGTAGCTCTCGCTCAACCGATTCACACATTGCCAAAGTGAAACATAAAACAAAGATAATCAAATCTTCCGCTAGTGCACCTCCTCCCCTGGACTTTAAAGCTATTCTTGCCATGGCAGAGGAAAAGCAGAAGGCTCCGCCTAAACCACTGTTGCAGATTCCAAAAAAGAAAAAGGAAGAGGAGGAGAGGCCATTAACTCAGGAAGAGAAGGACAGAAAGGAGAGACAGAAATCCAGAGAGTACCAGGAATGGCTAAAGAAAGGGGGTCAGAGGCCAGGTACCAAAGACAATGCAGACCCTGTAAAAGCTTCTTCAGCAGTCCCGACCAAAGCTAAAACTGTTGCCAGCACTAGCTCATCTACCTTGCCTAAACATTCCCAAGCCAAGCCACCCCAATCTTCTATGAACAACAAGGCCAGGAGCCCACCTGTTAATGAAAACATTTTAATCTGTGGTCCAGAGGCAGAGAGTGAGGAAGAAGAGAATCCAGCAATGAGAGGCTCCAGTAATCCATTTGATAAAATTGTGCAGCAAGTTCATAAAAAGAGACAAGGCCCAAAGGAGAATTCAGGTAAGACAATAGCTTTACTTCTTCAGCACATTTTCATTTTTTTGGGGGTTTTTATGGCGGCTCTCTAATTATGCAGTTTTACCTGACATAAATTGGAAAACACTAACCATAGATAAACACCAAAACCTTTAGGACATAAATGAGCTTTTCATAGAAACTTTACACAACCTAAGTTTAGATCAAATCATTAAAAAGCCAACTAGATTAAACAACACATTAGATCTCTTCTTAACCAACAGACCTGAATTAGTAGTTGATTATGATATTAGCCCTGGTCTATCAGACCATGAGATCATAAAAATACAGTCAGATAAAAGCAGTAGCCAATACAAAACCCAAAATAAAAATCTTACTCTGGAATAAATGTAACCTAACACAACTACACCAAGCTGCATTAAACTTTCAACAAACATTCTTATTAGAAAAAGATATTAACCAACCAGTCGATGACCTCTGGAATTTCATTAAAAACCATCTTAAAAGCATTATAGAAAATTATATACCAACTAAATACACATCAAACAAAATAAATAAATGCTGGTTTAATAATAGACTAAAGAAGCTTTGTAAACAGAAGGAAAACCTATATAGAAAATTTAAAGAAACTAAGGCAGAAAGAGTTTACAAAAAGTATATAAAAATTAAACACTTACCCAAAAGTAAGCAGACAGCTGCAGAGTGAATACATAAACAATGTAATATCTAAAGATAACAACAAAAACCTATGGTCATACATTAAGTCTAAGAAAATGGAAACATAAATGAACATAACATAATACATAATGATAATGAAACTAAAGCAAACATTCTAAACAAATACTTTGCATCAGCTTTCTCAGCCCCAGGAGACAAAGACATATTACTTAATTTGAACCAAGTAGACAACATAGAAGATATAGTAGTACAAGAAAATGGAATCCAAAAACTATTAGCCAACACCAAACCAAATAAAGCGTCTGGACCTGATGGTATTCCAACTAGATTACTCAAAGAACTAAACAATGAGCTAGCCCCAGTGTTCAAAATACTCTTTCAGGCATTGCTTAACCAGGGCAGAGTACCAAAGGACTGGAAAGTAGCTAATGTCACCCCCCTATTTAAAAAAGGAGAAAAATCTGACCCAGGAAACTACAGACCAGTATCACTTACCAGCATCACATGTAAAATCCTTTAACACATAATATGTAGCAACATCATAAATCACTTAGACAAACATAATGTCCTCACCCCATATCAACATGGCTTTAGGAAATATAGATCATGTGAAACACAACTAATAGGACTAATTGATGACTTTTCAAAAGGTTTAGATAATAGTGAACAAATAGATGCTATCTTACTAGATTTTTCCAAGGCTTTTGACAAAGTTCACCACCATAGTTTGCTTAAAAAATTAAAATATTTCTGCATTAATGGTCCATTGCATCAGTGGATTAAAGATTTTCTGATAGGGAGAGAACAAACTGTAATAATAAATGGCTCTAAATCAACACCGATAACAGTAAACTCAGGTGTACCTCAAGGAACTGTCTTAGGTCCACTACTATTCTTAATTTACATAAATGATTTACCAAATTGCATTACCTCAGGAACAAAAGTCAGATTATTTGCAGACGATTGCATAATATATAGAACAATAAAAACAACACAAGACACAGGTATTTTACAAAGAGAATTTGATGAATTACAGAAATGGGAATCAAATTGGAGCATGTCTTTCCACCAAAAAAAATGTCAGTTGTTAAAAGAGTAACAAAAAAACTAAAACAAATTAATTCCACTTATCTTATTCATGGCAAACCAGTAACACAGATTAAAAACGCAAAATACCTAGGTGTTATAATAAATGAAAAACTGTCATGGAATCCACATATTGATGAAACTATAAAAAATCAAACAAAGCATTAGGATTTATTAAAAGAAATTTCTATAAATCAAATAAGAACATAAAACTAAAATGTGATTTAACCTTGGTTAGGCCAATAATAGAATATGCATCCTCCGTTTGGGACCCCTCAACTCAAGATAACATTAAGAAACTGGAACAGACACAAAATAGAGCAGTGAGATTCATAACAAACGAATATTCACACTTAACCAGAGTAACACCTTTAGTAAAATCACTAAATTTAGAAAGCCTTCAGGACAGAAGACTCAAAAGTAAAGTAGCAATTATACATAAAACATTGAACCATAATCTTCAAATACAAAAACAAAATTTAATAAAATACTCTGAAAGACACAAAGATAAAGGCACATTCCTCGTCCCATATGCTAGGACAAATTTGTACAAAAATGCTCCTTCTTCCCTAGTGCTATTAGAGCATGGAATGGGTTGCCTGAGCTAGCCAGGAAAACCAGTGACTTGGCAGAATTTAAGTCAATGGCTAATATGCATGACTAAATGCATGACGCGTAGGACGTAATCATCTTCTTTTTTGAAGTAACGTCTGTATTATATAAGATAAGATAATTATACTGGGGTGGTCTGGCCTAACATTGAAACTTTTCTATATAGAATCTATATATAAATATGATTTTATTACTGACTGACCATTAAAGTCATTGTTTTTGAATATATTTATATATAATATATATATATTTATATATGGGGTCATATAAAATATGATATAAAAAATTGTTGATTTTGGAATATATTTATATAAATAGTTTTATACATTAATGTGCATCAGTCTTCATTATAATTAAATTCTTTAATCTAGAAATATTGATGTTAAAACTTTTTGGCATTACTAACTAGGGATCCCCTCAAAGAAACGCATTATTGACTCCGAAGAGGAAGAGGACTCTGACATGGACAGTTTTATTGATGATGGTGATTGTGAACTGGACTACTCTAGTGAGATACAGAAAATGTTTGGCTACAATAAAAACAAGTAAGTATTTTTTTTATTTGGATTCAACACTAACATAAATAAATAAATAATAATGAGCTTTTTGTGAACTCATTCAAAGAGTTCAAATTAAGTTTTTCTAATCTATGGTACCACGTACATCTAAGGAATGTTCCAAGAAAAAAAAGGCAAAAAAAAAACAAACCCATTTTAACTTCTGCCTTTATATTACTTTATTTCAACAATGTGTACTGTTACCATTGCTTGAGTGTAATGTACTTAGCGTGTCTTCTCTTAAAGAAACATTCCATACTTAGATGCAGTATGTCTCTAATTCAAAGTAGAATCTTAAAGAAAAGCATCATGTATATTATTTGTTCACAGACCAACACATGCACATGAATCAGTGATGTAGACAGCTCAGTATGTCTAACATTTAAGTTTTGCCTGTTATAAAGCCCAATTTAAAAAGATACAAGAAAATTTAAAAAAAAAAAAAACCTCTAGGATTTTATTTGCAAGAAATCTATTAACTCTTTCTCTCCGTAATTATTTACCACATTCTGATGGAATCAATGTTCGTATCGTCGGTTAGGAGAGAAAGAGTTAAGAATGTTGGTAGCAACATTCTACATAAATTTATCTTTATAAATTGGATGTGTTGGCAATCTTTTTTTTTTTATTTGATTCGTTTCTTCAAAAGTAATGTTATTAAATGTAGTTGTATTGTTGAAGCAGCATTGATTTCAACATTGTTTTCTTACACGTTTTTTATCATAACTAATTAGATAATTAAGAAGCTAATTAGCCGACAGCAATAAACAATCATCCTTTGTGTAGCTGTGAAATTGTAATAGTATTTCCATTGCACTGTGTGCTGGTAGTCAACCATCTTTTGTCTTCTCAGGTACAAGGATGAAGATGAAGGTGGCCTGTCAGACATGGAAGCTGATTTTAAAACTGTCATGATGGAGGAGAAGCGTAGCGCCAAACTTGGTCTGCTGGAAGATCTGGAGGACATCAAGAGGGAGCAGGAAGAGTTACGAATGAAAGCTTTGAAGAAGAAAATGATGAAAAAAGGAAGATAATTAAAGAGGATCACATTTTAATCCTAGCAAACAGACTCTGCCTTAATTCTTAGGCCAACATTGAAAGGTTGACTTTGTGATATATCAAGACTGCATTGGTCTTGGTGAAATGAATTCATAATTATTTACTACTCTGCATTCTCATCTTCAAAACAAAAATCTCAGACTATTGGTCCAGTCAGCAGAATGAATTGTTTGAATGTTCTAATTTATTTTTTGTTCACTGACACTTTTGTGATGTCTTTCATGTAATGCAACGTTTATTCACTTCATTGTTTGAATGTGGAATTCTTTTACTTTTATTTGAATAGAAATTGTATTTTCTTAATAAAAGTCTTTTAAACAAGTAAGGTCATTTTAGAACAATTGGTCTAACATAGTTAAGTGTTCTCAAGTAGGAAACTTGGCTTGAGTTGTACAGGTTAACATAATGTCTTGACTGTTGTATTTGCATCACACTTATAGTCTCAAAAGTTTATAGAGACTTACAAATATTTGAATCCAGTAGTTACAACACAAATCCACCAGTTTTGTAAAGTTTGTCTTGTCAAGATTTTTACTCCTGGATGCTTGACATGTTGCTTGCAGCTCTCACTTTCTTCCTATGTAGGTGACTTGTTTAGTAACTACTGAGTGAAGAGAGTTTAATATGTCATTTTCTGTGCTGAGGATCTCACCTGGAGTTCCTGACTATACTCTGTGTTGACATTAATTAGACATGTCTAGAAACTTGGTGATTGCACTAGCAAAAGAAAATCCTTGGATATGATTGGCTGAAGGAAAATTTCTAATACTGTAATAATGCTTAGGTGTTTTGATATATTTGGACTTAGTAGTCTTTTTTTTCTTAAATTTACAAGCATAATATTTTATTTCAAGCTATGCACTTGATTGCTTCAACAAAGTGAAAAGAACATTATTTCTGAACAAAAAAAAAAAGGAATTGAGTGGCTCATCCAAGTTTCATTCATAAGACAATTGGTTTTTAAAAAATGTACAGAGGAATCATTTTAGTCTTTTCAAAAACAATCTGTAAACATTAGATGCTTCTATGGCAGTGTGGTATTTCCCTCCACTTTTCTTGATTTAATTTGTATGCTGCAATATTTTTTGTTGTTTTTACAATGAGATCATTGGTATCTAATAACTGTAGTCATCTGTGGTTGTGGTTTTTATCAAACTTAATTACCACTTGCTTTACTCCATGAGTTGATAGCCACTGTCACTATATGGTAATAGCTGTAATGTTTACATTTCAGCTTGAAAGAAATAGTTCATTTTTCTGTTTTACAAATAGGGTTTTAAATTTAACAAGAATATCAAAGCTTTCAGCAGAACATGGCATACAACTGATTTAAGGTCATTTAGTATAGTTGAACTTGTGGCAACATTTATTTTAGTTATATTGTCCTTAGTTTTTAAAGCTGTTAGACATGATATCAAATATGTTACAACTAGGACCCTTATTCCCCATCACTAGTGTCAAGTACATAACCAACAGAGTTTGGACTTGTAAAAGCACAGATTGAGATCTCTAGGGCTAACTTGCTTAATACTCCATTGGAAGGTGTACAAGATGGTTGAAATCTGTGTGAAGTGTTTAGTGTTGTTTTGTCTCAGGATTATTCTGTGAATGATAATGGCTGAGATATTAAAAAAAAAAAAGTATCATTGATTAAATCATATTTGTAATTAGCTCAAGCAAAATGTGAGGGTATTTGAAGTATGTTTGTTTACACTGATTTGGAAGAAGAGTGAAACTAATCACTCAAGTGAAAGAACCTCTGCTTTATTTTATAACATGGATTGGTACATAATAGTTTTGATTGCCCATTTGTTGTGTTGGTGATCCATGCAACAATATGGAAACCAGGAAAGCTCATTAACAGCTAGTCTATAAACCCTGAAAATATATTTTATGAAATATATAAAGGACAAATAATTATATCCTCAGTTGTGACATGCATGCTTTTCAAACTGTAAATTAATATCTTAATTTGAGATACTTTCAACATTTAAGATTATTATGAAAAACTTCCTGATTCCATGGACCATCTTCACAAATATATAATACAAACAGTAAGAATGGAGTGTTCAATTGTAAACTGAGTATCATAGCTATTGGCATTATACGTGTATCATAAGAATCAGATCAACTATGTCAGTATTCAGTAGGCCAATTTCCTAATTAATAATCAGCTTTTAAAAAGCTTTTGTTAGGAGTCTTAATAAAATGAAATGTTATCAGGACTGTTTTTGTCTACTTTATTTTGTTATTTGTATTGTAGCTTAATAAGCCTTAATATTAACTATTCATTTGGTTTCTTTTAAAATGGTTGAAAAAAGCAAATTAAGACAAATGTTGAACAAAAATGCTTTATTATATACAATAAAAGAACAATTGATACCAACCAAAAGAATACCATAGTACACACATTCTGCAGACATCTAACCACAGAAGAAATTATTCAACTAAAAATCAAATCTTTCCAATACCTGAAGCTATCCCAATCTTTCCATTAGAGATGGTAGACTAGTTTTCACATTGGAATCTGTAATAAAATAATACTACAAAAAAAAAACAACTGTTTTTACATGGAGACATAATTTCTAGGTTAGTGAATTCTTGTTAGCTCTTCAATAGTCTTCACCAGGTCATCTACTGTGGCATCACGCTTCATTTCTCCATCATCAATCTGAAATAGCAATGAAAATAAAGTTTGAACTTACAGAATTTCCACAAGTATTAAACAGAAATTGGTTTTTGTAACTACGGAATAAATAATATATTTATATATATAAAAATTTTCATTTTTGGTTTGAGAGACAATGAGAAAGTAATGATGTCAAAGAACATTGACAATCTGTTTTTAAATCATGTTTTTAATCATTGTTTGACACATAACCCAAATAGAATTATGAATAAGCCTAAATTAGTGTCATGTAAATGAATAATAGTGGACCTTCCCCCCTCTAGGTGCTTTTTGACGGAGGTCTGGATTGCACTACACCAGACTCTAATACTAGATATAAACTCATCATTAAGTTTTTTTTCTGGATCTGGTGAATGTGATATCGTGAAGGGGCCTGGATCCACTTTAAGCTTTCTAATGCAGAAAAGTTCCATTAGGAGAGCTCTATGGATGGCGGAGAATGGACCATTGGCCAACCCCACCTTGTCCCATGGATATTCCGGTTACAGTCTTCAGACCTAGATGTTTCCTTTTATGTCAGTATTGGAGAAAATTGCCAAGACTGAAAACTCCCTTAAAATGCGGGGACTATATATTTAAAAAAAAGCCTGAGGAAACACCCAGCCTACACTAAACAAGAACATAAAATTAAAATGATATTTAACCTTGATTAGGCCAATATTGGAATATGCTCTGTTTTGGACACCTCAACTCAAGAAAACAAAAAAAACTAGAACAGATGCAAAACAGAGCAGTGAGATCTATAACAAATGAATATTTATGTTTGAGTTTTTGGCACATCGGCACAATTTAGGCCATGTCGTGCCCGTAATCCTTCAAGGATTACTCTCCTTTACAAGAGCTAAATTCCATACAGTTAAATCATTAAAAACAAGGTCTATTCACAGTTAAAATAGTAAAGGTAGTAAAAATTTAATAATTAGTAACATTTTAAGTAAAATCATCAAACTTAGAGACACTCCAGGATAGAAGAATAAAAGGTAAAGTAGCAACAATACTATAAAACATTGAACCATAATTTGCAAATACAAAACCTAATAAAATAGAAAGACAAAAGGATAGAGGCATATTTCTAGTTCCATATGCTAGGAGAAACTCGTACAAATTCTTCTTCTCTAGCACCATCGGTGCATGGAATGGGTTGCCTAAATCAGCCAGGAAAACCATAAGCTTAGCACTGATTAACACGCATGACTAGATTGATATGGATCCCTGGAGGGTGTAATCATCTTCTCTTTTGAAGTAATGTCTGATGTCCAAACCAATAGTCATCTTTGTATTAATATAGCAGACCTTTAACATTTTTTTCTGTTTTAATACTTACTGATTAGAAACATTATCTTTCCAGGACCTCAAATACTATACCACAGACAGAGCAATACAAATTTCTTTAATCTATGCTCCTTTTTAAAACATTCTGTTGACCAACTCTCACTGTCATATAGCTAGGTACTAGCATTTCATTGAGGAATTTTCCAGAACTTGCTTTAAAACTTTTGCCATGGCTGAAGAAGCTTTACCAATTCCTTTTGTCACTACATTGTCTAGGTTTAAATAGCTAGGGATAGTTGACCCTAGTTGAATAAATCCCTACATCACATTTAAGTGCATGATATTCAGTTTTGAGATGGATTTTAAGTCTGAGATTTTAAAATGCAGCTGTCCAGTTACTAGCAAACTTTTGCATCCAGTTCGTTAAGGAATTCAGCATTGTGTACTAACCTTTCAAATATAAGGCTATGGCTTCTTGTTATGGCCTTAAGTCTAGTCAGGTTAAAAAGTATAACATAAGGTAAAGTATGGATATTGATTCCAAAGTGTGAAAACAAGCAAAATATTTAAAAATTCTTAAAAAAAAAAACAAAAAAACAAAAAACAAAGCTTATCTATGAGGAAGAACTCAGCACTAACAGTTTATTTGATATTAAACAAAATTATGAATTACCAATAAGTAATTGAACTATTGGTTAATTTTTATAAATTGATTCATGCCTTGTTTATGCCAATCAATATTTGTGTGAAATTTCAACTTGATCAGAGAAAATGGTGTGGGAGAAATAACAGTTACTAACTTTATACCTAAACAGACAGAGTTGATATAAGCTTTGTAACAACAAACTATAGTTTTTTTTTGTTTACATAATGAACAACAGATCATGTAAGATTACTAAAGACTAATAAACTAACAAAAGACTAAACCAAGATTTACCTGCAATCCCTGGACAACTTCCTGCATTTTATCTCTGGTCAGGTCCAAGAAACTTTCTAATAAATCTCCATCAATAAATCCTAAAGCTGTATCTCTCTTTTGCTCTGTGAAGAATGATCTCCAACTAAAAACCATGGTCAAGGAAATTCCTCGGCAGATGTAACTAACCAAACATAGTTCCTTTATCCAAGCAAACATTTGAAAAGCAAACCTATTCCATAAAAACCTCCTGTCCCTACAATCCCATACAGATTTCTCCTTTCTATCTTTAGAATGTATATACATATTACTAAATAATGTGTTTATAGCATACATATACTTTTCTTTTTAAAAAAGAAATAATGCATGTATGTACATAATTTAGACATTTTTTAAAACAATACCTAATAAACATAGTTTAGTGTTAGCACTTTCATACTCATGGAATTTTGAACTCTTTTGTAAATAACAAAGGGAGGACCTCTTCCATAGGCCATGAATCAGAGTTTGGCCCTTCAGCAACCATGTGATAATTGAATGACATCCTTGAACCCTTACATTATCTCATAACAACTTATCAGCTCATTGAATACATAGGAATAGTAACAATGTAAAACTACTACTAACATAATTAACCTCTATCCACACCCTGTGGTATCATGCTGGCAGCCTGCAATCATAGTGACAGTTGTTTTATCCCACATTCGTCTATTTTGTATGAAGGGAGGAAGGATTTGGGTTGTTGATAGTTTATACTTTAGAGCTTCTGGTATTTGTGCAGAAAATGTTGAAATCTGGCTGGATGAACCATTTTTGAATAATCTTTGTAATCTTGTTTATTTATTGAAGAATATGTGTATATGCACATAGATAGACTCATTGAATAATTTACTCTCCACTTGGGAGCCTAAAAAAAATAATTTTTCTTAACATATCTTTGCAATATAAAATCACATTTAATGTTCGATGGCATTCATAAGTCTACTCTCCAATTCAAAGTTTATTTTGTTGGTTTACGCCAAGTCTATTACAATTTTTTCTTTGCCCATTATGTTTGGGAAATAGAAAAAAAAATCATTTGCATAAACATTTTTTACTATAAAAATATACAGTAAAATCACCTCCTATACATAACATAGCCTTCCATGATTTTATTATTAAAAGTAAATCTTTTTTACAGTGGTGTACTTTTTGTGAAAAATGCCTTAGATATTTAATTTCAAAACAAAACAATTCGCTTTCAGAAGATAGAACTGTGCTAGCTGCAAAATGTCATAATATTGGATATTCAATATCTTTTCTCCTGGTAAAGACTGGGATTTTTAATTTTGGGATCTTTGGGCCCCACATTAATTGGAGATGACCTTTACATCATCTGCCCTATAGATTGCAAGGTTTATCTAACCGTGACATGGACAGACCACCCAAAACTTACAGCAGCCTTTCTTCTTTCAAGGTCCACTAAAAATGGTACTGATGAAAAGAGTGCATTAAAACCTATTTGAATGAAAGGATACAAGCTGTGCTCTATTTTCCCAACACTCTTGATGACTTTGCTCAATCTATTCTGTACCTCCAATAGGAAGTTAAAAAAATCTTGAGGCAGCTGAGCAACCATACCTGTATAAATCAGTCAGAAATAGAGATATATGGATATACTACCTAAAAGTAATATCTAATAAAACTAAATATATTCACACAAGTTCAAGGACACACTTTCAACATAATAAATACTTTTTTGCTGAAAATAAAATAAATTTGTGTAAAATGATTCCCAGAGGAAGAACTCACCAATGGCACCATTAACAGTCCCATAAAGTACCGATCCTAAAACAGGAGTTGTGTTCTCACCCGCATGATGCATCACTAAGGATCCTAATGAGAACAAGAAACATTTAATCAGACTTCAATTTTTGTTTGATTATTAAAAGAAAATTTTATTGCATTTAATATTTTCATTATTTAATTTTCTTTTTAATTTAAAGACTTGGACTGAATAAATTTAAGCCATTAAATTTTATTAATGATTTAGCCTTTTATGATAAATGTTATTGAAATAGGTTTTTACATTAGGAAAAAAAATGTTGTAACTAATTGAAGTTCAAATGTAAGTATATGCATCAAAAATTTAACTTGATTGATAGAACAGATGCAAATTAAATCATTTAAAAACTTTACCATGTCTAAAAACATTCACCATTTCACCAAGATGATAGAGGCCTACTTCCTGCATCTGTGATCTTTCTTCATCCGTAGTAGCTGCACTACATTGAAAACACAACAGTAATTCAAACTCACAGAAAATAAATCATCTAGATTAGAACGACATCATTATTTACAGATGTGTATTAATACATTGGCCAAGAATAACAATTTCTTCCCTACCTGTCTTTTTGGCAGACAAAAAGATTGTGAAAATTATCTGCCCCTAAGAAGTTATCATCATCTAAGATTTCAATAGCTGTCATCCACTTGACATTACAGTCTCTGGCAATCTCTTCAAAAGCATCTTGCAATGGTTTATATCCCAGCAGAGCAATAGATTTCATCAAGTCAGCTACCAGCACAAAGTCACCTTTAGACTTGAGGAACAATGCCAGAATGTTGTTGAAATGACTGCACTCTAAACGCAGTTCTTTATCAGGTGTCCATTCAAACAGACGAACCTAGAGAAGTTAATTTTTTTAGAATAACTTTCTTTTGAAATCAATGAAAACATTCTGATCCCTCGTTCTTTATTAGAACAGCCAAAATATTTTTTTTCTATGACTTTTTTGAAATTAATGCTTTCCACAAGAATGTGCATGGTGACATTAAAGATTTATAACCAAAACAATCCAATCCTTATACCAGTCGTAAACTGTTTTCATCAACATGAAGCTTGTGATTAGGCTGAGAAGATGTCCATGTATGATGAGGATTTTATTGTGAGAAACTACATTCATGAATCTAGATCCAGGACAGACTATTTATTTACAATGGCCAGCCTATATAGTATGAATATCAAGTTGTCAAAACAATCTAAACTTTTGACATTTAATGGTTTATAGCTGCTTTTCTGTTTGCTAGCCAACGTATGGATCAAGATATAATGTCTACAAAATTCACTCTATAAAGCATGATATTGTCTTTCATCACCCAACGTTTGCAACATTTTTAATGTCCTTGATAAAAGAGGCCACGGTCCATCTTTGGACTCTAGGTGTTAAATAATGTCAAATACTTTCAGTATGTAGAACTTTGTTTTGTGTCCACTACAAATGAGTATGTCAAATAATTTTTTTATAGCAATTGAAAAACATAATTATCCATCAAAACAGACATTTCTCTTATTCACAAAGAACAGTGAATAGTATAAGCAGAACTTGCACATTTTTTTGGGCAATTAAAGGTTCCATTGAGAGGAATAGAGAAAGTCAACAGATCTTGTGTGGTGCCCCAATGGTTCAACAGACTAAGTAATAGGTGAAGGTGAAATTGAATCCTAATTTTCTTTTAGAGAAATGAAATGATTAAAGAGTCCATTCACTTTGCTCTAACTTTTAACTTCCCAGATTTCAATGTGTGGGAATATTGCCAAGTGTTTTAAGATGTTTTCATTTCTTGACAACTAGACTCATACAAATGATTTCATTAAAGCTTCTATTTCTTTTTTCTAGTCTATTGCTTATTAGATTGTATTTCACAGTTACTTATGAACGTAAAAATATGCAGTACAGCTGTGTTGATTTTCAAACTCAAAATTTGAAAATAATGTCAGATATATCAACTACAGGAGTTTAAAATAATATCTATGAGTCCTAGGCATGTGTTGTGAGATATTAATTGAACTATACCACTCTTTGCCACTGGAAATAGTTAACCAGAGACAGAACACATAGGCTGAGAATGACATAATCTCAGGTGTCACTCTACTGAGGCATGTGCTGATGGTTTAAAATGGTTTTTAACATCTAATACAAAAGTGTAATGCAATTTAAAAAAGTTTGGCTACACCTAGTGCCAGCTGGATAGGGAAAAAAGAAGATCATCTAGTGCTGGTCTCTAGCAGAGGAAACAGGGATGTACTTTGATCTCTACCCTGTAAGGGGAGACAGAATATAACCCTCTAGCAAGGACCAAAAGTTGAATCTTGGTCCATACCCTAGCAGACTGACAGGGTGTGTAGTAACAATGTTAACACATAAACTAATTCACTCAAAGTGGAGAGCTTCTCAAACTTACTGTACTATTGACACTGGCAAGAAGTTTCCCATTAAAAGAGACCATACTATAAGCAGCCCCTTTGATTTCTTTCTCGGCCACCATTGTTAGTTTACCTGGGGAAAACAACAAAGAATATGCAAACAAGACAGTGAATAAGAAAATATGAATTCAATTATCAACAAACTGTTGGTGTAATCTTCCTTTTTGTTTTTTATGTCTTTGAGCAAAAGTCTAAAAACTAATCATCTCTAATTATATTATTATAAGTGATTAAATTCACATTTGTACACAAAAGATAAATGACAATTTAAAAAAAAAACTTTTCCAAAATGTGAACATCTAAGAGATCATGTGCCATTTGTTTAGAATGATTTAATTGATAAGGATATGATTACTAAAAGGGTAACTGTACAGAAGCAAATGTTCTAACCTTCATTGTAATGGAATACAATAATTCTCCCAGACTTTGGTTCAGCTTCTTCTGTACTAATCAGTGCTGTGCCTACAATGTAATAAGGTGTAGGATCTTCTCCCAGTGTGGTAGACAACAAGCTGGTAGCACTTTCATTAGGCAGTAATGTGTGGGAATGTAGCACTGCAGGCAGGAGATAAAACAAACATATCAGTTTGGTCAATCAGAAACTTCATTCAACACTTATTAATAAATAAAAACTAGCCTAACATTACCCGTGGGCTGCGGGCCTTAGTTTGTGTTCGGTACGTGACGTTTTGGCGCCGCCGTTTTGGCCCCGAGGTGTTTTGGCGCGAGATATCATTTGACGATAATTTAATAAGCATGTAGCTTTTTTTAATGAACCCTTGAATTCCAGCAACTTAGGCAAATAACCATGGTGTCTATGTTTACTTAACTTAAAGTATTTTGAGAAACATGGTACATGTATTATATTTTTACTTATTATTAGCAAGTGTTTGGTATGTATAGCTGGAGATACCATACAGTCATTAAATAAACCAATGTTAATGTAAACAAATAATTGCATCAATTCTATCATCGTTTCATTTTGTTTTTAATTTTAAAGTAATATCTTAAAAAACTTTTTTGAAAATAAAAGTGTGCCTCTTAATAAACACACATACACTAGCCAAAATGTTTATTAAAGAAAATGATGTGAAAAACAAACACACATTTACATTTAGTACGTGAAAAATATGTCTTAACACAAACACTCATGCAAAACATAGATATAAATAATTCTTTTAAAAGAAATAATACAATAAACGTACATAATGTATTTCGCGCCAAAACGGCTTGCGCCAAAACGACCTTCGCACCAAAACGGCGGCGCCAAAACGTCCTGCTTCGGTTTGTGTTTACTAATCTAATGGATTGGATTTAGATGTATGTTAAACTTAGCTAATGATCCTTTCAAATTTTTCTCTTTCGCTACGAAAATAAAAGTAGTTTTGCGAAAATGGGTTTACCCGAAGCCGATAATTCATATCTATTAAAAAACAAAAGGAGCGATAGATGAATAGGATATAAAGTACAATTAAAACGGGTTTACCCGATTTGTTAAATGAAAGAGATTATAAAGTAAGTCAGGACGTCTGAATTCGCAGATATATGGAACGAATTTATGTAAAAATGCTTTTGAAACACAAAATTGAAGGTTAATTTTATTACGTAATGAAATCAATAGACTATATTTTGTATTTTCATGTGTCAAAGTAAAAAACTATCTGCGCAAAGTGTAGTTCTTAAAATTAGATCTAGATCTAGACCCTTTCGATTTTTTCTCATGTAAATATGGCCTAGATCGATGAAGCTATAATGCTTTCATAGAGATGGTCAACATTTTTTTTTTTGAGGGTCCTAAGTTTGTTTTAGGGCTACAATACATACACTACGGTCTAAGTAAGCACCAAAGGAACATTTCTGCCAAGTTTTATCAAGATTGGTCAAACGGTTTTGATTTCTATTCATAACATACATACATACACCTTACTTTCTACTTTATATATAAAAAATATGATAATCATCAAATACTTAGTGAAACACAGAATTTTCAGCTAAAGTATCACCTTCACCTCTCCATTAGTCTGTTGAGCCACCTCACAAGATTTGTCAACCATCCTTCTCCATTCCTCTCTGTCTTTTGCCTTGGATAGAACCTCTTTCAATGGCAGGCCTATCCATACTTTGTGTTGTCTTCCCATCACTTTCTCTGTCTGCCTCTTCTTTTTCCAGGTACTGTTCCCTGAAGGAAGGTCTTTGCAAGCCCAGAAGACCTTGTAATATGGCCATAAAGTTTTAGTTTGCAGTTTTTTACAATAGTTAGCAGGTCATCTTGGGGTTCAAATGCTGTAGTAACCCTGTTTCTAATCTCTTTGTGATGTGGTCTTTAAATGTGATACCCAGGATCCTTCTGTAGCATCTCAATTCCATGGCTAGGATCCTCTCTCTAGCTCTGCAGTCAGCAATGACTTGCAAGCTTATAAGAATGTGGCCATGACCATGGAATGCATCAGTCTGACATTGGTGTTGAGGACTATGCCTTGGTCTTCCTATTATTTTAAGTTTTGAAAGTGCTGCTGTGGACTGTGCAATTCGAGCCAGTAGATCGGGTTAGGTCTATTCATCTGAGACAAGAGCTTCAGGATATTTAAAACTACTGACACTAGTCAGCTTTTCACCTCCAATGCAAAAGCCCCTGTTAAAGCCCTGTTGGCTATTGGTCATAATTTGAGATTTTTCAGCATTTATTTGCATACCATATTCTGTGGAATATCTTATTCTTCGCTTGGAAGTAGCATGAACAGTGAAAGCCCTGAAAATCAGCGGGAGTTGACAACATTCCTGGTGAACAAGCTGGAGGAGAACCCATGATAAATGCACTAGTTAAGATTTGCAACATTCAAGATCTGGCAGTCAGGAGAATGGCACAAGCCCTTCCTTCCACTCTTCCAAAGAAAGGCGATGTACAAAACTACCACACCATCATCCCCATAAGCAAAGTCCTGTTAAATATTATATTAAACCAGCTAAAACCGATAGCAGACAAAATTATATCGGAAGAACAAGCAGGTTTTAGACAAGGTCACAGCACAACAGCTGAAGTATAACTAGTAGCAACCCTAATTGCATTTTAATTTTTTCCTCAGACTCTCCAAGACACCCACAACCATTTACAGTTTTGTTAGAGTATTTTTTCAAAGGAGAATAGTTGATATTGTGTTAATGTTAGTTAGTATGTTGAATTATTCCCAAGGCACATCAGATTGGATTTGTGTGTGTCATGTATGTAAAAAGAGTTTGTTATTAAAGAGACTCATGAATCATTATTTCTTGTAATCCAGTGCATCATGTCTAAGCTGACAAGAATTTCAGAACATGTTTCACAAGGTCATCCCACTTTCCAAACTGCTGTGACATTGCATCATTATAACATTTACTATCACTCTCTAGTTTTTCTTCTATATTTTTGTAAAAGAAAACAAACAAGGCTCATATTGATAAAGAAAACAATTATTATTTGACATGAGATTGAGATGTGATTAAAAAAAAAAAAACTTACCTTCAAATGTGCTCTGTCGAAGAATGTTCAGAGAATAAACTTCTTGCTCATCACTCAGAGCATCACCAGCACTACTTGCACCTCCCCCTCCTGATAACAGTTTGGATGTAGCTGAAGAAGTGTTCAAGGCAGTCAGGCTGGCTGGAGGTGGCTGGGGATCAAAACCTGGTAATGTACGGTCTCCTGAATCACTTCTGTATGTGATGACACCAAATGTCTGAGTCTGCTCTTGGTAAGCTATACGCCTGTTCAGCAGAATTGTTCATGAACAAATGTCCAACAATAATGTGCATAATAGTTGAAGAATGTAAGAAAGAAAAAGTCCAAGATACTGAGTTAAACTACTGTTACTAACCTAGGAGTTTCTCTCAAAGGAATTGTACGTATGTGAAGTTTTTGTATTTCATCAATTGTGCCAATCATTAGAGTTGTGTTATTAGCCAAAGCAAGACTAGACAAGAAATAAAAAGTAATCGTCTTAAATATTACAAATATAGTTATAAAAACAATGGACAATCAATTTTGTTTCAAATATTATACAATGTCAAACAATATCATTTGAAAATAGATGAGTTTTCTCATAAGTTTTGTGATAATAATATTTTTAAATATGATAAAAAAATATATATATTTTCTATATGGATCATAAAATTTTTCCAAGATTAGGTCTAGATCCTGGAGACATTTTCAGTCAGTAAGTTTTCCTTTTTAATTTTCAAACAGTAATATTAAATACATTTTTGCTATATAAAAATGACTTTGTGCTAAATAGAAAAGGCAAGCATTCTCTTTTAAGTTTTCAAAAGAAGATAACAACAATCTATATGAAGCTAAAAGTCTCACTGTGTGTAAACACAGGGGAAGTGCTGGCAACATTTTTTTGTCAGCAGAAGGATAGTTACTTCATGAGTCTACCCAAGAGTCTAATGTGTGATTAATATTGTTATAAACCTGGTGGTGGCACAGATGGGGGGTAGTGGTGTGTGTGTGTAGTCAGCCGACGCAAATCGCCCCAGGCCAGCGCTAGACGAGCGGTCAAGCGTGACGAGTTACGACTGTCAGCCGAGTCGAGGGTCAACAGGACAGTTCGGGAAGGATCGCCGACGTGAACAGAGCTCAGGGGCGTCACGAGAGTTGTAGTCATCTGACCACCTAGAAACGTCGAGCGGCGTTCTGTCCGGTTCTAGAAGGCCAGTAGGGACCCTATATAAAGAGCGGAGGTGTCGCAGTCAAGACGGTTCAGAAAGCGGGTTTACGACAGGAGTTCAGAACACGGTCGACTACAGCACAGTTCAACGGTGTGGTCCTGTACGGAGCATTACGACGGTTCAGTGCGGAGTACTGTCAAGTACAGTTGAGATGAACGGCGTCTTGATCTTGGTCTCTGATCGAGTCCGACACAACGAGCCCAAGTGTGTGAAGTCAGTCCCGAACTGTTGAACCCAGTGCAAGCCCGGAACGAGACGGAGAGACCAGTGCAAGACTTGATACGGCAGAACGGTGTTATCGGAGAGATATTTGTTATCGCAGAGCTATTTGTACTGTTCTACGTGCTGCCAATTGTACAGTATTGGCTGTTATTTATGGACATTAAACCTTTACGTTATTTTGGAGCCCTGACTTGTCAAGTTCTTTGAGTTGGTGGTGTATGGTGCAGTTTGCAGAGAGCCTGGATAGTGAGATTCGTAACAATATTGGTGAGATTGTAGCAGTGCTGGGGTTACATACAAACATTCTTAGCAACCACCAACCTCTACTTCACCTGCCCTATAGTGCTGGTGTTACATACAAACATTCTTAGCAACCCCCAACCTCTACTTCACCTGCCCTATATATCTTTACAGTTAACTTTGAAGTCAACTATCTTATTTCAGCCCACCTGTCAGGATAGCCATCAGAGTTGAGTGGACACATGTGGTTGACTTCCTTCAAGTTCACATTAGAGAAGACCAGCTTGTGGTTGCTGCTGTAGATGACAGTGGGCCTGTCTGAGCAGGCAAATACATTGGTTGTAGACAGAGACTTGAAAGTCTTCAACATGGTGGGCTGTGTTCCCAGAGTCACCTTCTTCTTCTCTGAGAGATAGCCTGCACAATAAAGTGGCATAAAACAATCAAATAGTTTTTAAAATGTTGTTTATTTACAGAACCAGACCAGTGAATTGCTTTTTCAGTAATTTTCAAAATTTACTGGTTTTTCTGTATTGCCTATTTCTTGAAGAAAAAAATGTCTAAAAATAACCAACCAATCATAATTAAACCATATGTTTAGCTTTGAAAATGGCTGTGCCCATGTTTCACATGGAAAATGTGATTTTACATGAAAATGTTCATAAAATTTGCCATTAACATGAACCAGGCACATAAAAGGTAGATCTAGGCCTGTAATAAGCCTATGGATTATCAAAATTTGAAATGATTTTTAGATCCTTGGGAGTCAGAATTTTACTAAGAAGACTGTTTTTACTTCTACTATAAGATACTATAAGACAGTGATGCCCAACCTAATTCGACCTGCAGGCCATTTTAATTTCGACACTCGTGTTGCGGGCCACATGTCCGAAAAGGAACAAATAGGAAAAGAAATTGACCTGAAACAATGTTATTACAAACTCTGGATCTAGTACTTACATTAATTAATGGGATATTAGATGTTTATTTTTTTTACTCGTCGGAAAATTGCATTATTTCTCTACTTAAATTGTGAGCAACATTGTAGCTAGCTTTACCAACGACTCATTTTCTTGTCTCTTTTTGGTAAATATTGCCATTGATACACCAATTTATTAGAGTAGTTTAACAATATTTTTATACGCCGCTCAAACCAAGTATGCAGTCGTATTTGGTTTATAATGCCGTTTTTATGATGTTATTTTTTTTTTTTAAACAGCCTTAGTTACTTTAGAAAACAATTATGATGGCTTATAATCATGTGCCACAACATGTAAAGATCCGTTCACTTTTTCTGGTAGATTCTCATTCAGAGTCACCTTTCATAAACACATAAATGGTGTGTGTGTGGGGGGGGGGGGGGGGGGGGGGGAGATTTTTCTACACTTTGTTGTGACGTTTCGGCTGGCCCACGGGCCGTACTTTGGGCATCACTGCTATTAGAGATTGATTTTCATTATATATAGAGTTTGAAAGATAAAAATGTAAAAGGAAGGACATAGAGAAAAGTTTCAGAGGCTGAGGGCAGGTAGGGTTAAAGTAACAAAGAAAAATGATATCATAATGGCATGGTTCACTTTCTGTGAACTGATTTGAGAGTCTTCTTGTAACAGGTTTAGTTTTTATATTCACATTTTGAGAAAAGCTTTGCTGTATGACATATGGAAAAAGCAGTTATTTATCAAACATTTAACTTATCATTAATTTTTCTATTAGAAGTTTTGAATATTCTTTCAAATATGAAGATTATTTTGTCATAGTGGGCATGGTTCAAACTTGGGATGATCTAAAGCACATACCACCTGATGAGGCAGCCATCCAAGCAATGTCTTAGAATAAAAGAGAATCAGTGTACCTGTGGTAGGGTCCAGTAAAAAATAGAAGAGAGAACCATCTCCCAGCGCACAAAGTAAGTAATGAATGCCTTCAAATGTTGTCAAAAGTATGGACCGGGGGATAATTTCTGTAAACAAGAAGAAAAAAAAAGAGTTTAATGCTAAATATCATAGAGAGAAGAGACTATTAATTAAATATAGTATATAGAAGCCATTATCTTGGGTTCTAATTTTCACAACTGATGCAGCAGAAAAAAAAAGAAAAAAAAAAGATAATACACTTAGATCTATATTTAAAATTAATATTTCAAAAAATTAAACAGGAAGAAAAATGATACCATTCACGCATAAAAAAAAAAAAAAAGTTCATAAATAAAATATTAATTTCACAAGCAAGACAAAAATACATTTAATTCAAACTCTTGAGGTTGGCATGATTAATAAAAGCAAAAACAATAGTGTCACAGTCTCAGTTGACATTGCATGATTTAATGTTCACGTCATGTTAAGAGTTTAAAAGACACATGGAATTCCTGATGTAGAAAACAGGAAGTAGAATGAATAAAGTTGACTTTGAGTTCAGTCAAGTGGTATACTTTGGACCGGGTGGTCAAGTAGAGTGTTATCCTCTGTACGAGGCGGTCAAGTATATTTTGGTCCGGGATGGACAGTAGCGACTTAGAAAAGTCGAGCAGTATTTACAGTTAGGAAGTATCTTTTGGGCAGTTGATGCCAGTGTTCTTTTGAGATATGTATTTTTTTATTATGGATTATTCTGTACAGTGTTACCCGCTGAGATGCGGACATGATTTGTAATATACTCTAGAGAGTTTAACGTATTGGATATTCTTGATACCGCTGTTATGCGGATAGGATTGTTTATTATTTCTTGACTTGTAGCACTAACTAGGAGTGCAGTATTATTATGTTGTAAAATAAACTTTATATTTGTCTGCTGAAACGGACTTAAGTCAGTTTGTAGTGTCTATATTTATCACATGTCAAGAATACTCCAGGAAGCAAGAACCCAGCATTCCACAACATTCACATTCTTCAACATTACACCATTTAACCTTTTACAAATAGCAATTAATGTCTTGACTTTTTTAAATAAAAATGTTTCAAAACAAAAATATTTGTGTATAATTAGATAGAAAGCATCATCTGCCCTATAGACCACAAGGTCTGAAAGGGGAACTTTCCTTTTTTAAGGTTCCACATGACTAGTGTAAAGGCCTACAAAAAGTGTTTTGTTTCATCAAAACTTTGGGAATGGCTGTGGGAATGTCATTTTCCAGTTTAAACAAACACAAACATGTTAAAACATCTTATGGATTTATGGAGCATACACACACATAACAAGTCCAAGTGTTTACCTCCACCCAGCATCTCAACATGAAGACTTTCAAAGTTTGGCAATCTAAAAAGTCTTGCTGAGATATCTGTCCACAGACCAACAGCCAGAAGGTTGGATGGCTGTTGGCTGTCCTGGAGTGGGCTGATATCTAGGCATGCTACTTCATGAGCCACAGTGGTTTGGCTGAAACAAAAACAACAAGTTTACAAAACATTCTTCAATGAAACAAAAAATAAGTCAAACAATTTTGTTCATTATAGTGTTTTCAAGTTCTGGTCTTACAAAACAAATAGTTTTCAAAGATTGTATTCACTTGCTAAATTTCTAACATCAATGATTTCTATAAACTAACAATCAAATTTTAAATTGCAACTCTGGGTAAACAGCTGACCATTATTACAAACAAAATCTGCAGGCAGTTTATGCATGTTAAACTTGTTTATAACAAACATTTTAAACATTCAGAAATCAATTTACCCTTTCAATGCAAATTTTCCTGATTCAATTTCAAAATAAAAGAGTTGGCTACCAGCTGCAATTACCACCTGGCTATTGTTGCAGCATGCCAAACTGATCTTCTTGCCTTCTGGGTGGAACCATTCTTCTGCTAATCCTCCAGGACTGCAGCTAATTAATCTCATAGATGCCTGTGTGATCTGAAACACAATATTGATAAATGTTCTCAAGGGTGTGCTAACCCTTACCAGTCATTTTTATTTTTTGAGGAGTTTGCAGCCAGGTTTGAATTAAACTCTAGCTGATTCATAGTATTTTACAAGAAATTAGAAAAATAAAACAGACATCCAGTTGTTGTTTTTTTATATTTTATTTATAGCAACAAAAAATGTTCCAAACATGATGTCTGAATGTTTAGTTTTGAAAATTTATTTGTGGATGGTACTTTTTGAAGCACTCCCGAGGGTGCACTCCAGGGTGACGTAACTGACCAACTGAGAGTAAGTTTCACACTAGAATACTGTCTTACACCCACTGCCTGGTGTTTTTCTGTTACTGCAAACAATGCAGTCTTTAGTCTTTCTGTTTGGAAAGTTAGCTATGAAATATTAGAATTTTTTTTAGTCTCTGGTCAAACCTCCCCCCCCCCCCCCCCCCCCCCCGGCACCGCTTTTGATGCTGTGAAAAACGATCTTGGTCAAGCTATTTTATTTATTTTTTAGAATAATTTCACGATTATCATTTACTTTCTGCTTTATAAAATAGTAATTTAAAATTTAGGAATCAGGAAGTGGAACAAAAAGTTTGATATTTAACTTAAATTCGAGCCAAATTATTATGGCCCACTGGGTGGGACATTCGACCAGAACAGGAAAAAACATATGTCCCACCCAGTGGGACATACGACCGGAAAGGGCTAAACATAAATTCACATGGGAATACACATGAAATTTTCCACCTACAAAATCATACAACTTTTTTTAACAGATAAATATTCTGTTTCTACTTAAAAAAAACAAAAAAAAACGTACTTGTACAATTTGATTGAAGCAAACATTGTTACAGACAAAAGTTTGATTGTCTCCATCAAAACCTGGCAACTCTGTCTCTTCTACTTCCTCTCCAGACAGCTGGAGAACTCTGAAAAATCAAATGTATCCAATTATGAAAATCCTACTTTAATAATATATATTCCTAATGCAATGATATGAAATAACCAATGATCCTAGTTCATCACAGTTGCTGTGAGTTGCCAATGGAATGATCCTTGTATATGCTTAAATTTGTCAAAATTTAAAATTGAGAATTCAAATTTATGATTGTTTTAATAAATTCAAATTTATATACAAACAAGGTTAGAAAAGACAGTTTGTGTGGAAACACAAACTCAAAATCAGCCCCCGAAGTAAAATGTTTTACATAATTTGGATAATCCTTCAGAGTTGAAGATACTTTACTTCCTAGTCCAAACCTCCCGCAGGACGATGGGGGATGGGAGCAGGCAGGGTTTGAACCTTCGACAAATCCGAACGACAGTCCAGGGCGCAAACCGCACAACCAGTGGTCCACCCAGGTAGGCTTCAATATTTTCAGAAAGAACATCCGAATGAAATTATATCAAAGACAAATGAGAGATAAGAATGGAGAAAGACGGTTAACAGATCTTGTGTAGTGCCCCAACGGTCGCGCAGATCAAAGGATAGGTGAAAGTGAATGTAAAGTAAGATGTGAACCTGGCCTAACTAGTTTCCCTTTCAGACCTTGTGGTCCATAGTGCAGATGATGTTACGAGGGTGTCGAGTAGCCAGCACTACGACCAACCGCCTTTACTTTTCCCCAACTAATGTCAGGTACCCATTAGAGCTTGGTAGAGCTTTGTAGACTCAGAAGTTCAAAATCCCAGTCTTCACCAGGATTCGAACCCGGGACCCTCGGTTAGGAATAAATAAAGTAATTGTTTTGAAAAGGTTCAATCAAAAATTTAAAAAAATACAAATTTAGGCTATATAAAAAAAAAGTTCACGAAAATGAAGTTTATAAGATAAAAATTCGTTTTAAATTAGGTCTAACTTATAATGCATACTGATTAGCTTTTCTCTTTAAAAAACTGCTTGCATAATTGATTTTAAAAATTAGAATTTTTGCTTTCAGGAAAAAAAAAAGTAGCCGTTGCATCAGAACTTTGAATGGTCTAAAATATTGTGAAGTCGGATTTTCAATATCTTTTCTAGTTCACGAGATCTTAACGGGACGGACAGACAGACATTTCACACAAAACTAATAGCGTCTTTTCCCTTTTCGAGGGCCGCTAAAAATGTCAAGAAATTGAATGCCTCAGTCTGAAACATTCAATTCCAAACAAGACAGCTGTACACACCTGGACTGACCAACAAAGGACATGACCATCATGTTGTCAAACTTCTCAGAGTTAACACACAGTGGCCAGATACCTACAAAAAGTTAAATAAAAGTAATTAACATTAAAAAAAAAAAAAATCCTATAAAATTAAACTTGACTATGTAGTGGCATGGAAAAGGTTTTAGTTTTAAATGATACATAACCTTTGATGCCTGGAAGATCTATGCTAGCATGTTCATTGATTCCAATGCCATTTCTGATGATACGTAATGAACCTTCTTTGAATGCACCTGAACAAGTTACTAACTGCAAGGTGAAATATTGTCACTTAAGATTAACTCATAATGAAAAACTGCTCCTTATTCTTAGTTAAAACAGAGCTAAATAGAAAGAAAGAACATTCAGTAAATGGGCTTGTAAATGATTGAGATAAATAACAAAGCATTTAATGTTTAATTTAATGCATAAGGACTGCTCTAAATATGGCTAAATGATTTCAAAATCACTTGCTAACATACATATAATGACATCAGCTTTCAAATTATTTTCAAACATTTTTTTCAGCAGGTATACAAGTTTCACTTGTTCTGTGCAATGACAGACAAGCAGGTATACAAGTTTCACTTGTTCTGTGCAATGACAGACAAGCAGGTATACAAGTTTCACTTGTTCTGTGCAATGACAGACAAGCAGGTATACAAGTTTCACTTGTTCTGTGCAATGACAGACAAGCAGGTATACAAGTTTCACTTGTTCTGTGCAATGACAGACAAGCAGGTATACAAGTTTCACTTGTTCTGTGCAATGACAGAATTGTCAAAATACTTCTTCTTCTTCTTCTTCTTCATCGTTCTCATTGTTATGTTGGAGTGTTCATATGACTAGACCAATACATGAGATGAACTGCGCAGTGGTTTCCAAATCAGGGAGCTCTACATATAATTTTCTTTCTATTAAGGTGATTTGGGGCCAATGTCTTATACAGGCCTCTTGGTAAAGAGAGCAGTTTTGGAGGACGTGGTCGGCATTTTCTGGTGATACTCCACATGGGCAGATTTCACTGGTTCCAATTTTGAGCTTCCGGTACATGTGTTGTCGCATTCTGTTGTGTCCGGTCCTGAGTCGAAAGATTAGACGTTGGTCTTGTCGGGATAGCTTATAGTAAGCGTCATCTTTCTTGTGATTTGGATGGGAGCTCGTCCAATTCTTATTTATTTTATCTACAATTAATTTCTTCATTTCTTCTGGATAGAGCGCAGAGTTTACTTGTGAGTTTGTTCTCCCACTCTTGGCGAGTGTGTCAGCCTTCTCATTTCCTGCTAGTTGTATGTGAGCTGGTATCCATTGAATAACAGTTTTTTTTGCTGTTGTTGTTGAGCTTTGTAAGTGCTGTTCTGAGGTTTTTAATATAAGGGGAATCAGAGTTTTGCAAGCTTTGGAGGGTTGTTTTCGCGTCTGTTAGAAAGACAATCTGACTGTGAGGGGAACTTGGATGATTTGCTAGCATGGTAGTAGCTAGTGCTAGTGCTTCCCTTTCTGCTCTGTGACTGTCAGAGAGCTCTCCAGTTGCAATGGATTTTTCTAGTTTTCCTCCATCTGGCCATTCGATAAGTATTCCAGCTCCTCCATTTGTGGTGGCTTTATGGGATGAGACATCCGTGTAAACTCTGATCCACTGATTGCTAGGGTAATTGGTATGTAGTCAAAATACTATTAAATACCTACCTGGCCCTGACCTTGGCGTTCCAGATCTACCACAACCATGTCTACAATAGGTCCAAGATTAACAAAAGTTTCCATTACTTGGACATAGGAGCCATTGGAATCTCTCTTAGAGTTCAACTGAAACAGCAGAAATGAAGCTAAAATTTCTAGGAGTATATAAATAAGGTGATGGTGAACTACACAAAATTATCACAATCCACAACAGCATAAGAATACTAGTTACACACAACAGTCAATGTAAACTATACAAAATACATTTCTTCAAATATTGGATTATGGCCCACCAAATCATGGGCGTAGCCAGGATTTTTTCTCTCCCCCCCGGGGCAAAAATTCAAATGTGTGTGTATGTGCCCGTGTGTGTGTACATAATTAATCCCTTCATTCTTTCAGAAGATGTTTATTGTACCCTAGAATAGGTTCTTCCTGAAGTTAGTGGAAAAATTGTAGACCATAAGGGAGTCTGGGACCTCCCTCCACCCTGCCGCCAAGCACTATTTCCGGTATTAAAAGCCAACAAAATGCATATTCTGAGGTATCTGCAGCTCATTATTCTGCTATTAAAAAGTTTTTTTTTTTTAAAACCTTATGTACTATTCTTACTGACTTAGATCCTCCCGCGTCGTATGGCGCATTGGGCGGCAAGCTGCTTTCACAAAAATCTGTCACTGGCAATGTCTGAAGCCTCTTCCCACCTGCTCTGAGACCTCCATAATTGAGACCCGATCTATATAACTGACTCCTAAAATCTGTCTTAGCCATCTTTGTTGAGCCACATTTCATTTAGACTTTTTCAATTTCAGCAAATGACTATTCACGGTACTTTATTAATGGAGCCCAGCCACTGGTAGAAATTTGTAACCTCTATGACTACGCTCTTGGAATTAGGTGACTGTAGTTTGCTTTAGATTTTATATCAAAAAGGGAAGTTTTATCATCAAAATCATTGGGGGGTGGGGTGGGGGTTAAACTAAAAAATCTGTGGAGTTTTTTTTAAAATTCAAAACCCCATTAGCTACGGTCATAGAATTTGTAGCTCACTTTAGAATAAAATGGAAGAGAGAGGTTTTCAATCTCAAAACTCTCAGTATGGGGGTATTTAAACAAAAAAAAAACCCCTTGGCTTGGCTTAGCTCATAGCATTTTGAGTGTGTAAATTGCTTTTTTTTTATATTGAAGAGGTATTTTTTTGTCTTTAAACCCTGCTGAAGGGGGGTTTAAACTCAAAACCCCCTTTGGCTACGCTCATAGAATTTTAAGTGCGTAATTTGCTTTTTTATATTGAAGAGGTGGTTTTTAGCTATAAACTCCGCTGGGGAGGGGTTTAAACACAAAACCCCTATAGCTACGCTTATGTATATATATATATATATATATATATATATATATATACGCTGATGTATGGATAGTCTTTTATTGAAGAGGGGGTTTTATCGTAAATTTCGGAGGGGATTTTAAAATCAAAATTTTCCCTAGCTATATGCTCTTGGAGTTTGGGGATTGTCAATTGCATTCTTTTTTTTTGGTTTTGTTTTATAGAAGAGGGAGTTTTACACTCAAAATCCCCTTGGCTGCGCTGGGGCAAGTGATGGTTTAGTATTAAAATCTCACCTAAAATAAATAGAATCAAAGTGAAAAATCAGTCACTAAATTCCGACCCTCCCCCCGGTTTTAACCCCAAAATCCCCCCTGGCTACGCCCATGCACCAAATGGTAGAGAAAAAGCTTGAATTTGTAAGAATATTGGCATGAATTTGTAGAGACATTAGCAAAACTACATTCCAGCTAGGAGACAAATAAAGATTGTTTCTCTGGGTTAACTAGAAATTACTTGAAAAGTAAAGACTTTTCATACAAAGGTCCTAATAGTAATTTTAAATTCTATTTTCCCTTCACTACCACCATCACTTAACTTGACCTTCTGTTTGACAGAATCACAGCATATTCTATTGGTTAACACTAACTTTTATAGAACAGAAAGTTTTTCATGTTAACACTAAAAAACAATATTTCTTTTAGCATACTTTTTTGTATCTTTCCTGTTTAAACATAGACCATTGTTAGATATATAGATAAACAGCACATAACAAGATAACACATTGCAAGTCCCAAGAAAAACTGAACACATAATTATAAACCAAACTAAGTATTCTTACCTTGACCAACTGCGAGTCTCCAAGATGTGACCCAAGAAACACAACACCATTGTCCAAGTAGAGAATCACCTCTGGTATAGTTGTCTATGTCAATAAAACCATTTGAATAAAAATACAAATTTTTAGTAACATAACACATTATAAAATCACAATTTTTTTTGTTTGATTTGTAACATTTAATCATAAACAAATTAGAATTTTAAAATTTTTTTTTCAAAATTGTTTTCCTAATATTTGTTTTTTTATCATTATAGATTCATTATAGATTCATCCATAAAGTTATTTAGTTTCTATCCATATCCATATCTATTGACTAGCGCAATACTAGCAATCTGCTTATATCCACTCTTAGATCAAACTATTTGAGATAGAAACATCTTCAACTCACCACACCAAGGGTCTCTACTTTGAGGTCTTTGATCACCACTGTGCCATCCATCTTCTCCTCCTTCTCCAAGATCAACATAAAAAGATCTCCGGCCATGTTGCCTAGCAGGTACCGAGACCCATTGGCATCAACTTTGCCATAACAGTTTATAGGGCTCAGCTGGAGATTCAAACAAAATTCTGTCTCAGCACAACTTCAACATTAAAGAGTAGCATGCATGGTTACAAAACAATATATAGCTGCTAATGTCATCTAGTGTTGTCACCAAGAACTTATTAAGTAATGGTCAACCAATAATTCATTCCTAAACTTAATCATCAATATTTTAACTTATTTTACCTTCACTTGCGCTGGTGCAATGGCAATATAGTTGTCACCATTGTGATATGTGATAGACTCCTGACCAATAATTACAGTGCCACCAAATGGAGCAGGAACTGAATAAACAAACAAAAAAACAGCAATATAAAATATAAACATTTTATATCAAACTGTACAGTTAAGTGAAGAACAGGTTTTATTACAAAATTGTGTCTTTTCAAATGACTCACTAGGAATTAGCATTGATGCCATTGTTTCCACATTATCCTGTTTCCAAGGACCTTTGAGGAAATCTTTTTCTCTAAGTGATACTTCGTAAGTTTTGACATGTCTCCCACTCTGGTCCTAGAAGTTATACAAATATTAGAGAGATCAGTGAAATTGTAGTTAGTAACATCTTGACACCTAACATAAAATTATATATAGCTAAACAATAGGCTAAATTTAGAAGAAAACTAAAGTCATTTTTATATCAATGGCAGCTATCGAAATCTTTATGATACACAAAACCTTGTTTATTTTTAACTTGCAATAACAAAATAGATAACAAAATACAATTTGTTTAACTCTAGACATATCCACCTAGTAAAAATCTTCAAATTAAGTTTGACACAATGAAGTTGACTGCAAAAGGGAATGCATGAAGCGCCCTGACAGCACTTCCCCGTGGTGGAGGCTGTCCAGGCCTGAGCAAGCTATTATAGCACAGTGCAGGACAGGCCACTGTCCTGTTGGCTCATATTTCTCACTGCTATGGCTAAATTTTGATTCACGGTGCCCCCGCTGCGGGGAAGAAGAGGAAACCGTGCCTCATATTCTGTTTGACTGCCCCAGACTTGCTGATCTCCACCTCGACAGGTCTGGGAAACCAAAAATTCTCGAACTGTATGGTGACGTGTACGCACTACACAAGACAGCAGGGTTTCTGTCCAGGGCTTTTGCAAGAGAGAATTTAAGCCTCTCAAACCCTCACTCAATTGGAGTTTGATGATGATGATCGAAATCTTTATGATACACAAAGCCTTGTTATTTTTAACTTGCAAAAACAAAATTGATAACAAAATACAATTTGTTTAACTTTGAACATATCCACTAGTAAAAATCTTCAAATTAAGTTTGACACAATGAAGTTGACTGCAAAAGGTTGCATTATACATAGCCTCATGAAGGGCGAAAATAGCAAGCTATTTTAGGTCAGTGAATAGTACTTACATGATGTATTAGAGCTACAGTAGGTGTCTGACAACCATATAGAAAAGCCATATCAATCACGCTCAACTCCTCCATTCTATAAAAAGAAAAGGATAATAATAATTTAAAAGAGAAATTAAAAACCTTGTGAATGTTATTGTTTTAACGAAATTCAATAAAATTCAATTATTTTTATTTGTATATTACCATTTAGATTTACATCAGCTGGGAGATTAATTGTAACAAGACTAACACTATTGAAAAGAATAGTTGATAACAAACCTAATACTAAAAGCTTTAAGCTCCCGGATATCTTTCTCTAGTGGAATTACTTTAAATAGCCCATCATAGAGGCGCAATCCAATCACTCGACACTCTGGGTCAATAATTCCAAGAATTCCAGTCTCAGAAACTCTGCCAATACGATCCTAGGCTCACAAAAAAAAAAATATTAAAAAAATACTTAAATGATTTTACATAACAATCAACTGTTGATTAGTTAAAAAAAAAAAAAGAAAAAAAAAAAGTTGATAACAGTAAACACAGATCAATGAAAGAGAATAAGCGTGTGCTAGTATAAATTATTAGTGCATTGTAGTTAAACAGAAGACTCTTGATTGAGATCTGACATACAAATTTTAAATTAAAAAAACTGAGGATGTTCCTGGGTCCACCCATCTATAAATTAATGTAATCCTGAATCTGTTATGCATACTTAAGGCAGTCTACCCTAAAACTAAATCTTCGTTAACCATTGAACAAAAAAAAAACAAACAACTAAAATGATACTAAATGTCAAGATGAATTTAGTAAGGTATTTTTCCACCATCAACTTTCAAATGTTATAAAACTTGAAAACATAATATTTTGAATGACTTCACTAATATAAAAAAAAAAGCCCCAGAGGAATTAAATATCTAGTATGGCACACTACCTGTACATTGCCATGAGCACGTGTTATAATTTCAATATTTTCTCCATCAACTTGGCATTCTAAGATCATTGCGTTATATCTATGTGTCAACAAGAACATCAGATCTTTGGTTTCACCCTGAACAAAAAAAATGAATTATTACTAGTAAAGAAAATTAGTGTAATTCTTATATACAGTTTAAAAAATGTATAAAAGTATAAAACATGATTGGTCCATTTCCACATAGGATCACAATCAGAAAAGAGATTAAGGGAAATGACAATTGGGTCGCTGTTGGTAAAGGTTTTGGAAGTTTTACTTAATTGTGTCATACAACACACCCATAGAAACATGACCTTATAATTAACTAAATAAAGGTTGTACTGCTCCATGAAACAGTAGTTTGAATGGAAACTTATGATTTACAAAATTAAAAGACAGCTTTACATCATTTGCCCTATGGATCACTAGATCTGAAAGGGGTACTTTACATTTTTGTTTTCTAACAGGATGAGGCTACTCAAAGATTAAGATAAATGGAAATAAATGGAACCTAATACCAACCTATTAAGAGGAATGACTGATGTGGATAAAATTGATATGATAATGATATACTTTGGTTTACATCTATTTATTATATATCAAACACTTATATTGTAAGTAACTCACCGGAGGTCTAAACAGCTCAAGCACAGCGATTCGACCATAGATCATAATTTCTTTAATCGGCCTGAGCCCTTCCGGTGTGACCACATAGATCTCTACTCTTGTGTTTTTGGCTATAATTAAGTTCAGGTCTGTTGGAGAGGTTAAATTGCCTGTGAATAACAAAAGAGATTATATCAATCTCCATATTAAAATTTAGAAAAGGAGAGGTGCACAAATTAACTCAAAAAATATTTTAATGTCTCCAAAATATTTTCAAAATGCCAGAGTAATTTAGCTTTTACAGTACATTTGTATAAAACCAAATTTTTTAAACAGCTTTATGTAATTTTGTCAATAACAATAAAAGCGTATGAAAGGGAGGTAATGGAGGGGGGGGGGGGTCCCCAAGGAGATGAGTAATCTCCTCATTAAAAAAAAAAGGGGGAGGGGAGGAGTGGTAAAATAAGGAGGCAGAGATGTTTTTCTTTACCAAGCTTGATGTGTGAGAAAATGAAGTGAAAGAATAGATCCAGGTCACAAAAC
This sequence comes from Biomphalaria glabrata, assembly GCF_947242115.1. Lineage (NCBI taxonomy): Eukaryota > Metazoa > Mollusca > Gastropoda > Planorbidae > Biomphalaria > Biomphalaria glabrata. The sequence goes on along the minus strand of NC_074720.1, from coordinate 28,130,194 downwards.
AGGTGAAATGGCCTATGGAGCACCTATACCCCTCTCAGGAGTATGAGATCACTAAATATTCATACAGATGACAAAAGACTCTGGTTATTTCAGTCACAAAGAGAGAAGGAAGACCATGGTAATAGTGACAACAAAACAATGACCTGAGTGTCTTTAGCAAAATAAATAGTTTTTCTTGTCCTGATTCCAATCAGAGTTCATCTCACGCGTAAAAAGAAAATATATTTTGTTTGATGTGTACCATTTTGCTCCAAGACGAGGAAAAAAATCTGTCACATTACAGTTTGAACATGCCAACCCTATGGTCTACCTCTTTTTGACTTCAGATATACAGAGTGCAAAACAATACATTGTAATCAAGATATTATATTTATATTTGATTGTCCAATGGATGTACTGATGAGTGCTTTAGAGATTTTCTTTTTTTACTTAGTTCTAACCATTACAGAGCTAAAAAATGTGAATGTAAAAATGGTTTAAACTTGGCACATATATGTTGATGTATTCCATTAAGATGCTTTACTCTAGTAGTTAGCTTGATATCAGTCAATGTAGAAATGACTAGACAGTTTATTCCAAATTTTCATGAACAAACAAAAGCTACTGTATTTTGTGTTTGATAAAAAGTAAGTGTCTCTTTGTTTGGTATAAAATGATTATCTATGTGGAATTACAAAATGTTTAGATTAATATATAGTGTTGTTGTTATTGCAATAAGGAATTTTTTTACATTAAGGAATTTGTGAATATATATATATATATTGTTACAAATGACCAGTGACAGGAAGAGGTTAACGTGTGACCCCGACGAGATAACACAGCAGCGGGTGTTCCCTGGAATATACATGTATAAACAGAGACAGGATGTGACGTGTCCTTACATGTTATTCCAAAAGGTACTAGCAATGTCCAGTGACAGATAGAGGTCACAACTTGTGACCCCGGCAAGATGACACTGCAGCCGATGTTTTCTGGAATCTACATGTATAAACAAAGACAGGATGTGACATTTCCTCACGTGTTATTCCAGAAGATACTAGCAGTGTTTTTGCAATATTGGACAAGCGATTAGGGACTCTATATAAGCCAGAGAGTTAATGTGAAAGTCAGTCGTATGGAGTCGCGAGTGAGTCGTCGGTACTGTTGTCTACTGTGCGAGACAGTAGAAGAGAGATGTGTACGATTCGATACAAGTTAACTAGGGTAGAGTTAACTGGAGTGGACAACTGTCGTTAAAGTCTATACAGCGAACTACAGTGGACTTGAGCCGTTACAGTCGATACAGTCGATGTAAGACGTGTGCGGCTCTGATTCGTAGACTTTGAGTACGACTTGGTTCAGCTTTGGGAGACCTGGAGCGACACTGGGAAGTGTGTCGTTGGTCTGTTCTGTGGAATACGACTCGATGCAAGTTGAGAAGACATGAATTGCAACGAAGTGAAGAGATGAATTGCAACGAAGTATAGCTAACTGTAAACTGACAGATATTGTACAGTCTTCTACGCTACATGTTACAGTAACAAATTGTTAGAGTTAATAGTTAATAAAGTTATATGAAGCTGAGAGTTTAGTCGTCAAGTTCTTTGCAGTGTTTTTTTATTTGTGTGCCTACTAATACATTTAGCCAGAAGATTCAGAAATACGTAACAATATATTTGTTTTGAACTAACTTGCTTAGGAAATGTCTAATTTACATATCAAATATCCCAAGCACATTATAAGCTCTGGAAACAAAAATGAAAAGATAAAGAAAGTGAATTGAAATGACACACTGATGCTCATCATGTTAATTGTGAATGTGATCACAACTGCAACTAACCAAAGACTATTTGTGGGCTTAACAAAATGCACATAAAGTGCAGTCAGATCTACTTGACTATAAATTATTATACTTTAGAATCTAGAGCATCAGATGACATTTTTTTTCTAAATAGACTAGATCTAGAATGAAACTTGAGTGTCTTGAAAAGGCTCTTTAAAAGCTTTAATAAAGGCTTAGTCTTAAAATATTAGATATATATTATTTTACATGGGCCCTTTTTATAAATTAAAAAAAAAGGTTTTTTTATAAGTCAAGTTATTTCTATCTAAATCTAGATCTAGACTAACTATATGTCACTCGCCAGTGCTAAATATTTCTTGGGGTCCAAATTAGCATATGGCCCATGATTTATCTCTATATAAGCAGTTATAAACTAGCAGCTATGGACTAGTACACACTAGATAGTATAGTGTATAGCTTAGTGTTGCCTATAACATATAATACTATTTTACTATTTAATCCATATATAACTCTTTTATTTTTGTAAGTCGGACTAGAGTTAACTTTTGTAACGAAAAAAAAAAAAGAGGAAAGGGGGGGGGGGGGGGGGGGGAGACAAGTAATCTTCTCTGTTTTCACCCCTCAGTGAATAGCAGGGCCGGACTCTAAACCATTGCGGGATCCTATGTGAAACGGAAAGGGCCCAGTTTGGGTAGGGATACAGATAATAAGGGAAAATTAAGAGTTTGTATTAGAAAATAAATTAGTCTTTTTGCATTTATTCATTCTTTACTACGTGCAGAATTACTTTACGAGCCTTGCATGTAGCGAAGTCATACAGTATATCATAAAAATTCTGTTTCCTACATAGATCACGCTCAGTAGCTAGAATAACCAAATGTTTCAATCTATCTTCGAGAATTGTTGACCTCAAGTAATTCTTAATTGGTTTGAGGCATGAGAAGCTTCTTTTTTTTTTACGCACGTAGGATTGACATTTTCTATTTATGAATGACACCCAAAACTAGTAAGTTATAATTAAGTAAAAAATCTAATTTAGATCTAGAGTAAAGCTGCCATAACGAACCAGTTAAGCCGAATTGTGTCAATTTTTTCGCATTTGAATTATAGAAGGTACCGGTATGTATTGGCTAGAACTAAAAAAAAAATAAAATAAACCATCTATAAACTCGTTATCCATTTGTCTATAAATTAGATCTGTTGCAAAGTTAACACGCATAGTTAAAGTAAAGTAGTTAAAATAAAATATGATGTCAAAGAGGGGTGGGGAAGGTATGACAAAATGTAAACTTCATCGGACAATTTTTTTTTCCGTGACTACGATATCGAACACCTTGTAAACCATATGAGACAATATGCATTTAAAAAATGTAATTAATAGTAACAAACACAAAAGGCTATTTAGTAAGGGAGATGATGTTTACCATATTTTTAACACATTTATGTAAACCGTTTTAGATTTTTTTTTTTTTAAATTGTTTTTACAAGTGTGTTGAAGTTACATAAGTTCTATCAAACTTACTACAAATCTAAAAAGAAATTTTTACTTTTATTTTTAAAGAGAAAAAATCTATTTAGTGTATGCATATAAATGGAACATAATTTTAAACAACAATTAATAAGTAGTTTTTCATATTATCGCGTGAACTGCAGTGCTGCAACATGTCCATGGAAGACTGAACTAATGGAAGGGGAGATTTTGTTTTAGATTTTTTTTTTACGGAAATGTTTTTTTTTCCTTGAGGCTTTGAATAAGAGATTCACCCTTTACAGAACAATTAGATCAATTAGATTTGTCGCTGGCTAAGCCAGGCGAGACACATGCCTAGCTAGGTCAAAAGTTAAAAAGTTGAAATTTAGTTTCATAAATGATAGAGCTACTTATTAAATAAGAAATTTAATAGTAGATAGAGATCTTGTATTAGTACTTATTAGTAGTAAATTTCAAGCTCACAAATCTGATTTCATTTATATTTATTGAACTTCACTAGTTAAGAATGTAAATATTGAAGGAAATAAACAAATTATGGGGTCTAGATCTACAAGAAATGTCAAAGAGGTGTGGACAAAATGGCAGCATTGTGATGGCAGAAAATAACAAAATATTTAAAAATTGGGATCAAAATCGCCTGAAACAATTTGTTTTCAAATGCGCTTTTTAAAAAATTGCAAGGTAAAAACTCTTTAAACAGTATCTAGATTTATAGCTAATTTAATAATATCTGCTACAAGATTATAATTTCATTTGTTAAGGAAATACAAGATTACAAAGACAGTTTGTGTGCAAACATGTCCATCGAGGGCAGTGTTATTTAGTTTTTTCAAGTTTGTAAGATGTTGACAATGGATCGATCTAAAAATTGGAAGGAATATAACCAGACACATGTACTGTTAGCAGAAAAATAAAATCAACACTTTACGACTTACCTGTAATGAGTATCAGTAAAAATAAAAATGCATATACTTTCAATGCAAAATATTTATGTAAAATATTTTTTTTTTCAAAAAAATTGTTAAGATAAAAATGTTTTCCATCATAAAAACTTTGTCAAAAGTAATCGAATTTGCTCCTTTTAGCAATGATATATTTACATATATAATCGATTCAAACAAAGACCTATGTCCTGCCTATCCGCTATGGCTATGTAGCAGAAAGGAAAACTCTGTGACCTGTCTCAAGATTTTAATATTTTAAGCCATTTTTGGATACTGGAATTTCCAGAATTTCACCTCCCTGCCTAAATTAGATAATAATCATTATACGACATTAGTCAGGCCAGGTTCACATCGAACTTCTCCTTCACTTTCATCTTTCCCTTGGTGTGGTCTGCTGGACCGTTGGAGCACAAGATCTGTCACTGTCAACCTTCTTTCTCCATTCTTCTCTATCATTTTTCACATTTGCCTTTGATACTGATAGAATTTCATTCTGATATTCTTTCAGAAAATATTGAAACCTGCCTTTTTTACCTGCCAGGGTGGACCACTTCATGGCCCTTGGGCTTAGGCTTAGGCAGATTTTGAGTTTGTGTTTCCACACAAACTGTCTTTCAAGTCTTTGTAATCTTGTAGATTTTACATAACTTATTTTATAACTTATAATAACAAATAAGCAACATTCGCACATTGCCAACGAAACAAAACATTCAATACATTGATGATTGTTAGGTTACTGTTAGAAATACTAGTAGTGACTAGAGTATTTAAACGTTTGGAAACACTTTGGCACGATCTTTTGTTTTTTATTTATAGTTCAGTAATGGCAATACCTAGAAAAAAAAAAGAAAGTACCCAGAAAATCTTCAACTTTTAATCTATAATAAAATGTTTGTTGCAAGTCTCTGCATTGCATTTTTCATATTGAAATTCATGTAAACTTACTGTAGGGTCGTCAACATTTGAAAACACTTTTTCTCGAGGTGCAACAAATGAATACACTGAGAAGAATTTGTAAACACGTTAATTAAAATCTTTTTAAAATTAATTTTAATTTAAGATTCCTAACTAAAGTCATTTTTAACATTTACTTCAGCACACTGGCGGATCCAGGGGGGGGGGCGGTAGGGGCGATCGCCCCCCCCCCCACTCGGCCGACCCACCCCCCCGGAAGGGGGGGGGGCGGACGAACTTTAGTATAGCATTCACACAATTTGTATACGAATTTATTACTTATGTTAAAAATATATACTAATTATTTATATTTCAACCTATTTTTAGATTATTTCGCCCCCCCCTCTAGTATGTTGGCCGATTTGGTGGGGTCGGGAGGGGGCGATGGTATCAATCCCGCCCCCCCCCCCTTAAATTTTGAGTGGGGGGGGCGGTCCAATTTATTTGTAGAAATCACAGCCTGCTAACAAAATCAATTAAATATCTATATCCTTGTAACTTGTTATTGATATTTTAACCGATCTTTATATTATGTCGTTCCCTGTTTGCCGATTGGTGGGGGGAGGGGACGAATACCTCTTCTGCCCTTCCCACCTAAACCCTTTGAGTGGGGGGGGGCGGTCCGTTTTTATTGAGAAATCATAGTTTGTGAACAAAATTAGTTGAATTAATATATAAATTTTATATTATGTCGCTCCCTTTCTGGTATTTTGGCCGATTCGGTGGGGTGAGGGGGGGGCGATTGCATGTACTGCCCTCCCCACTCTAGCCCTCTGGGTGCTGGGGGGGGGCGGTCCTATTTTTGTGGAGAATCATAGTTTGTGAATAAAATTAGTTGAATATCTATATAATATAAACTACGTATTGATATGTGACCCATTGTAAATATGTCGTACCACACTCTAATCTCAAATTGTATCATTAGAAAATTTAAATGAAAAAGGGTTGTACCAGGTGGGAGGGGCGATACATGCAATCGCATTTCCCCCATCGGACAAATCAATACTTTTTCTTTTTGTATTATAGTTAAGAAATTACAAAATTAAAAAAATCTGTCAATAATATAATTTATATATACTATAAATTAAATTCTTATATCGAGTCGCCCCATACCTATTCTTTAATGCCAAATGCAATCTTTAGCAGAAATTAGTAAAGGAGCGAGGATTAATCGTTTTCACTCTACCGCCATGTCTGGAAATGGGAGTTTTTGTAATTTCACATGAAGTTATCATAAGTATTTTAAGAAAGACTTTGCATTGGAAAAGTTAGAATTCAAACGAAATTTTTCAGTATAAGAGTCATGATTGAGATGAGTTCTAAACCGAAAAAAATACATTTATAGTCGCCTTTTCCCAACCTTTAACTCAAACTGATATTTTTCTAGCTAAATAAATTTGGGACTATAACTCACAATTTATGCTAGAGTTTTCGTGAATACTATTTATCGAATAAGTTTTTTTTCCGCGGCGATCCTCAAAGCAAAAATCTAAATACGTGGGGTATCCTATCTTTTCAAGGAACAAATCGGTTTTATTTGCAATGTATTATGGGTCTATAAATTCAAATTAGAATATTTTTCAAGTACAACATTATTCGAAAGGTCGTTTTAATAGTATGAATAATGAGCTTTAGGTAAGGAGAATGCGTTTCTGCAGTGAAGAATGCAAGAAAACGCTTTTGGTGTTGGGGCTTCGCCCCGAACTCCATTTATGAGTAATGAGTTGTAGATGTCAGGAGAATGCGTTTCTGCAGTGAAAAAAGCAAGAAAACGCTTATGGCGTCGGGGCTTCGCCCCGAACTCCATTGATGAATAATGAGCTGTACTTGTCAGGAGAATGCGTTTCTGCAGTGAAAAAAGCAAGAAAACGCTTATGGCGTCGGGGCTTCGCCCCGAACTTCACCAGAGAACCTTATAGCGCTGCCCCAGTTGTTTTGGTTTTCGCCGAAGGTTGAGAAATGCTGCTTTTTTTATTCTCATATATACATATATAAGTGTGTGTGTGTGTGTGTGTGTGTGTGCGCGCGCGCTGTATGCACGTTTATGCGTAGGGTTAGGGTTTACTGGGCGTTAGGGTTAGGGTTTGGAAAAAAATCGCCCCCCCCACTCCAAAGTTCTGGATCTATTATTTCTTTTTATTTAGTTTGGAGTTTAAATATGGTTGCCTAGAGTGCCTAGACTTTGTAGTATTTTAGGTGATATCAATGCCCCCTCCCCCTTATAAAAATAGATCTACATGTTCTTTTTTTTTTTTCTTTTTATTTTTTTTGCTTGATGCAGGAGATGTTTAATATTTAAATTCTGTTATAAATATTTTGGTATTTTTATTAATTTGATTTCAAAGAAATAAAACAATAACAACACAATGTTTTTTTTAAACATATATATATTTACATTTATATATATATACAAATATACAGCCAATATTTACAATGGATCTTTACAATTTTACAAAAAAACATTTACATATTTATATACATATTTAGCCTTTAAGTATTTATTTAGCTGCAAAGGAAATGTTTGTTTTAAACATATTTACATTTAGATATTTACATATATACATTTTATACACATACTACATACATTAATACAGACATACAGCAGATGTTAACTCATTTTATACAATTAAAATTTGCATATTTGCATAAAGGTATGGAAACCGCCCAATGTCAAGATCATTGATCTGGGCAACATAATTGACACACAAAAGAAAGATCTTCAAGTTCTTCAGTTGTCAAATTATTTGACATGTGAGTGCATTCCACATGAAGCCACCGATCACATATTTCACAAAGGATCTAAATATTTCCACCTTTTTTGCCACAATCTGAGCAAGTATCTTTTGTGGTTTGATTTATTACTTGGTCAGCACCATCAACACCTGCAGCCAGCTCTTTTTCCATCTCTCCCTTCTTAATAATGGATTGTCATCGCTGTCTTCATCTATGTCTTTTGAAGTACTCGGTTTGTTCATTTTCTTAGCTTCTAGTTTCTTCCTTTCTATGACTTGCTTGTGCATATGTTTTTCTACTTTTTCCTTGTCCTTCACAACTTTGTTAGTTGCCTTTTCTTAGAGACATTTCATTTTTATCCATTGCCTCTATGGCAGCTTTAACAATTTCAGGCTTGTGGTGAATATATTTTCTTTTCTTCTCTGAAGCCATATAGTCTAAACACTTATAGATGATCAAATATTGGATACGTGTATCTAGACTGTCACAGAGAAAAAAAAATATTATAAACAAATCAAATTAATAAAGCAATTAGATCTAACTTAGTCATAGTTAGCTCTACTCTTATATTTTACTACTGTTTCCATTTGCTTCTGTATGACATTTGTAAATAATTGTAATCACCCCCCTTTTATTTCTAATTCTGTTCAGTGAATAATCTGGGCTGTTTAGTGCGTGTTTTCCAACCATTTTTAAACCCTAAAACACAAATCTGCTATAGTTAATACGTCAGGATGCTTAAAAATAGCAATCATCCCTGACCTGGTTTCATTTTCCCTACGTAGGAGAAAAAAAAAAGTTCACGTACCTGTGGTCTTTGACCCCGTGTAACCTCGATCGTCTGGATAGCAACGAATAGCAGACGTGCAGGAAAGAAACAGAAATGATGCATGCGCATTACTAATGTAGTAGTTTTCCATTTCCTTTTACAATAAAAGCGCTGTGATTAAAAAAATACGATGGGTGTTTCCAAACCGTTCGTGTTTCCAAACGTTTAAATACTCTAGTGTTAGTACTCAATCATAACTCAATGATCAATCATTGTACTAGTTGACTGTTTTCAAGTTAATTAACCGTGTCAGAATACAGATAACAATAAATTTAGCACCCTACCTGTAACACCATTAGTAACAGATGTTGGTTTATGCGCAGTAACAACATAATTATAAGCCATATTTCAATTTTTATTTCTTTATTTACAAACAAACAAATACAACAATCACCAATGCGGCAATTTTTTGCCTTTTTTTTTTGTACAGGAAACAGTGGCATAGGTAGACTAGATCTAGATCTAGATACTGTAGCTAGGAAATATCCAGATTAACATATAATATTGGTCATTTAGACTAGTCCAGGTCTAAAAATGTCACCATTAAGAATTACGCAGATCGATATAAAAAAATGCAAAAAAGTTATTGAGTTTATTTTTAATGCAATAATTTAGATCTAGATCTACATTTCTTTGATTTTGATCTATAAAGATTTTTAAAAAATATAATTCAAACAGGCATATTTTCTAAAACAATAAATAAAAAAGATAAATTAGTCCACAAGCCTATATATTTTTATACTGGTTTATAATTATATATAGGTCTGTATTATCCGCCTGTTGAGGAACTCCCCCCCCCCCCCCCCCCCCCGCCCGGGCGGTCGGGGAATCCCGGCGCCAAGTGTTTTTTCCTATGTTCGGAACATGAAAAAATCCATTTTCTGAGCTGTCTACAGTGCACTATCCTGCTATTCTTGTAAAAAAAAATAAACTAAATAAATAAACTAACAAACAGTGCAGTTCAGATATACCAAATTTTCTGTATTAATCATCCTTATTATTTATTGGATCACAGAAAGAGATCAATGTGTCAAGTGTTTTACTTGAGGAAGTGTTGAAAGTCACTTAAAATCCCCTCCCGGACTACGCTCATAGAATTTGGTGACTGTAGTTCGCTTTATTTTTATTCTCAGGCTGTTGCTAGAATGTACATATTTTTTTTATACCAAACTGTGAGTGGGCAGGTATGGTGTGGGTGAGAGTGAATTTATTTCTTTGTTGTTATTTTTGGTTTGGGAGATGTATATCCCTTTGTTTATATCCCCAGGTATAAATGTGAACAGAGATGTTTTTGAATGTGAGTTTTCTTTGTATTATATAGAGAAATTGGTAGTCAGTTTTTTCCTGGACTGTGTTAGTTGTTATAGATTTTTGTTTGCTATTACTGAGTGTTTTCTATAGAAAAAATTAACTTGTGATTTCACGAGAAAGTTTTCCTGGATTCTTTTTAAAATATATTTGTTATTAATAAGTGTTAACTATAGATCTGCAGTAATCGTTCGTAACCACTAATGGGCCAAGAAAAGAACCTGACAAAAGCTTATATCAACTATGTCTGTCTGGTTTAAAGTTTGTATTTCTCCCACACCCAATCTCGGATCAAGTTGAAACTTTGCATATTTCTTTCTAGTACCTGACAAAACAAGAATCAATTTAAAAAAAACAACAACAACCAAACAATTAGTTAATTAACTATGATTAATTATTATTTTCGTTTGGTATTGAACAAGAAAAAGAAATTGTACTTGACAGATGAGTTGGTATAAGTTGTATAATTCCCCTTGAGGAGGCTTGCGACCTGAGTTCGAATTCAAGCCGTACAACTTTTTTATGCATTAAAAAGCGATAACGGTAGCATTTACATAGATACCCCCTTCTCTCCCCCCCCCCTCACTTTTCTAACTGGTAGGCCTATAGTCATAGACAAGTGATAGGATCATAGCACTTTGAGAAAACATGAAATTGCACTTAACAAAAACAAATGTTAAAAATATTTCTAATCGCACAGATTTATTATTGTTAGTCTATATTTTATATCTATTAGGCCTACACATGTAATGGGCTTTGTTGCTGAACATAAAAATTATATATGTGTCAGACGCGAATAGCCCAATTTTTCAGTAAAAGAAATTACAAAAGTCATTTCTCTGTTGAAAAAGTACATATGTGCCAGTTTTTAGTTTAGAATTTTTAACTCAGCAATGGTTAAAGTTATTTAAAAATTGAAAATATCTGCGGACTCCTCAGCTATTGGGCGATAAAACTAAATTTGACTCTTTTTTCCATATCAGCTATTAAATTTATAATTCGAGTCAACTTACGGTAGGGGTCGGACCTAATCAGCGAACGCAATTTTCGCTGGAGTCATAATGAGCGAAAGGCCGTAAAAAATAGCGAAATAGCATGTTAAAATATAGGAAATTATGCTTCAAATAGCTCTATCATCTAACTTCTTCCATGAAGCATTATAACTATTGTCCTCCTTGTGGCATTAGGCCTAATTTTTGTTAAAATTTTCTTGTGCTCCACATCTCCTTTCTCTGCTTGGAACATGATGTCTATATAGCCTACGAAACTTGCGATAAAATATATTTTTTTTAAAGAAAGAAACTACAAAATTCGATCTCGCCTCCTCCCTATAGGCTAGTCCACGTCGCTTTACTCTCCATTTAATAAACTCTCGTTACTGCGACTATGTTTTTTAAGAACACATGTTCAGTGCACTTATAATCACCATCAACTCGATCTCCCCCACACACGCACACACATACACACACGCGCGCTGATTGACTCAAAGGCAGATCCCGAAAGCGATGGATTGATGATGTATGGGCGGCAGATCTACAACACCTTGGGTTTCGGGCATGGAGACGAAAGGCTCAGGAGAGATCTTGTAATTTTATACATGTATTTATGTATATTATATGATAATTCTTATATTTATTACTAAATATATAGTTCGCCTTTTTTCCGCTCCTGAAATCGAATATTTTCTCTTGGAAACCTCCTGAAATCCTAATCTCAGAATGGTGGGGGAACCCTGGGAAAATAAATTCTGATCTTTTAAACATCTATACACTTATTAATATCATTAATTAATAACAAGAGGTTAACCAGCCAGTTAAAAAAAATGAGGACAGCAAAACAGAGGTCCCCCCCCCCCCCCCCCCCCGTAAAAGCCGTATAGGCCTAAGCTGAAGTTGTTAAGATCAACTGTTGCGTCATTTCACCCTCAATGGCACAGAGGAAAGTAACTGCCAGCAAATGACCTTTGAGAGACTGTTGTAGAGCTGCGAGTCAAACATTTTAGACGGAAAGAAAATGCGGGAAAATATGCTGGTCGTAACTGGGCGTAGTCATGTGAAACACGCAATGCACTCATCCTTAATCTTCGAAATCGAAGACATTGGGTTAAGGTTAAAAATAGGCCTATTATTTTAATATTTCAGTTTACAAACAATAACAATAGATAAGACAAAAAGAAAAACAGATGAAATCAGTAACTAAATTATCATTAAATGGCTTTTTAAGCTTATTATAGGGGCTTTCGCTGAATAGGTTTTCAGTTAAAAAGGTCATTTTGAGCGAACACCCCATAATATATTTTTTTCAACGGAATAAATAGCCTATTCTATTATAGCTAACTATTTCCTCATCTATTTAGAAGTACAATATGCATTTTTTTTTCGGCCGATGTCCATTGGTGCTTTAAAATCGCCTTAAGTTCGGGCCTACTCTCGTTTATCCGGAAACGTTTTGAGAATGAAATTTTCATACATGTCAACTTTGACCTTCAGCTATGCTTTATTTTATGAGGGAAAACGAAAGTGAATATGTGGGAAATGTAGAAAAATGGAGTCTTTGTAATACCATTTTATTAGTTCTGCAGTTACTTTTGAAATAAATAAGAATGGATAAAAATTACGGGGATGTGTTCGCTTTATATGCCATTTCGCTGATGGGCCTTTATATATCTACTACAATAAATATAGGTTTTTGATTCCTAGTTACGATTTATTGAGGTAGGTGCTGTTTTACTACTATATACCAAGTATTAGAGTTTAGAAAAACCCAGGTTCGTTTTTTGTGCAACGCTATTAGCTAACACCGCATATCATCTCTCCATGAGTAGATCTATATTTAGATCATGATTTAGATTGCCAAGTCTAGCCTATGCTATGCCTATAGTCAGTTTTTATTAAGAGTTCAATGCTATCGGTATCAATCTCCATGAAGTTGAATAGTAAGCCATAACATCAATCCCGTTAGTGTCAAAATTGCTCTAGCTGAGCTATTTTCTTCTAGTCCCCCCCCCCTCATAAAAAAAACCCCCTTAACGCTTACATCAAGGGGTAACCCCTTTTTTTTGACCATCTTGACTGATAATACACAACAGAGACAAATTTATCAGCCTTTAATATGCCATCTATCTTCGATACGCCCAACCCGACCGCCATCTGGCTTTCCACCATCACATTAGCGAAGCTAGATAATACGTGGACGATGGGAATTATGAGCTTAAAATTTCTATTTCTTTTCATCTCTCAAATCTATTCGAGACCAATAGCCAAAAAAAAAAAAGCCTGAACACTGACCTGCAACTTAGCAACATGTGAGCAGTTTATACCAATAACTCGTTACCACGTCACTGACAAGAATGGCAACTCAAAATCATATTGCAAAAACTGTGTTTCTACACCCCCCCCCCCTCTTCTATTAGCTTGCAGTTTTGTTATGAGTAATGCACAATTTTTCGCGGATAATAAAGATTACTATAATTACGGGGCATGGGCGTAGCCAAGGGGGTATTTTGGGGTTCAACCACCTACTGCGGAAGGGGGATCGGAATTTAGTGACTGATTTTTTGCTTTGATTCTATTTATTTTAGGTGAGATTTTAATACTCAACCATCACTTGCTCCAGCTTTGCCAAGGGAGTTTTGAGTTTAAAACCCTCTACCAGGGGGCTTTGCAGTCAAGTCCCCCTCTTCTATAAAAAAAACCTCGGAAAAAATGAATACAAACGAGAATCCCCAATTTCCAAGAGCATAGCTAAGGAAAATTTTGATTTTAAAACCCCCTCCGAAATTTACGATAAAACCCCCCTCTTCATTATAAGACTATCCATACATCAGTCACCAGATTCTATGAGCGTAGCCAAGAGTGTTTTATGTTTAAAACCCCCCTCCAACGGAGTTTATAGCTAAAAACCACCTCTTCAATATAAAAAAAGCAAATTACATACTCAACATTCTATGAGCGTAGTCATAGGGTTTTTGAGTTTAAACCCCCCTTCAGCAGGGTTTGAAGTTAAAAAATACCCTTTCAATATAAAAAAAAAGCGAATTGCACACTAAAAATTCAATGAGCGTAGCCAAAGGGCGTTTTGAGTTTACCCCCCCCCCCCCTCAGCGGCCGTTTGAAGCTAAACAATACCTCTTCAATATAAAAAAAGCAAATTACACATTAAAAATTCTATGAGCGTCGTTAAGCCAAGGGGGGTTTTGAGTTTAAACCCCCCTCCTCCAGAGGGCTTTTTTTAAAGTTTAAAACCCCTCCTAAAGGTTTTGAGTTTAAATACACCCATACAGAGAATTGTGAGGTTGAAAACCTCTCTCTTCCATTTTATTCTAAGCAAACTACTGTCACCAAATTCTATGACCGTAGCTAATGGGGTTTTGAATTTTAAAAAAAAACAACTCCCCACATTTTTTAGTTTAACCCCCACCCCCCCAATGATATTGACGATAAAACTTCCCTTTTGATATAAAATCTAAAGCAAACTACAGTCACCTAATTCCAAGCGCGTAGCCATAAAAGTTACACATTTCTACAAGTGGCTGGGTTCCATTAATAAAGTGAAGTGAATAGTCATCTGCCGAAATTGAAAAAGTCTAAATGTTGCTCAACAAAGATGGCTAAGACGGAATTTAGGAGTCAGTTATAGAGATCGGGTCTCAATCAAGGAAATCCTATGCCGAACTGAGAGTGGACACCTTAGTAAGGTTGTGACAGAGCGTCGGATGAGGTTTGCGGGACATGTCCTCGACAAAAAGAATTACGCACATATTTGCGATGACATGGAGGCCATTACGAGGAAAGCGCAAACAGGGACATCCTAGTACAACTTGCCGCTACACTTTAATGAAGGTCCTCAGAGCAGGTGGGAAGAGGCTACAGACATTGCCAGTGACAGATTTTTGTGGAAGCAGCTTGCAGCCCAATGCGCCGAACGACGCGGGAGGATTTAAGTCAGTAAGAATAGCAGATAAAGTTTTTGAAATAAAACTTTTTAATTACAGGATAATGCACTGTAGATACCTCAGAATATGCATTTTGTTGGCTTTTAATACCGGAAATAGTGCTTGGCGGCGGGGCTTCGACCCTCGCTGGGGGAGCCCTGCGCTCAATGTACTCAACGCTTTTAGTGGTGCTACGTTTCTCCCTCAAAAGCTACGGTCTGCGGGCTTTTTCAGTGCACGGATCTAAGGTTTGGAACTCACTCCCCATTGATCTCAGACAGACAACATGCTACACTACTTTTAAGAAGAACATTAAGACCTATCTGTTTTAAACGTTTTTAGATTAATTGTTAGCTGTCGTGTTTGTAATGTTATTACAGCACCTTGAGCCTACATTTTGTTTGTTAACAGCGCTTTATAAATAAAATTATTATTATTATTACAGCGCTCCCCCAGACCCCCTTGCTGGCAATGGCGGGGAGTCTACAAAGAACACAATAAAAGGTCTTCCGAAAGAATGAAGGGGTTAATTGTGTACACACACACACACGAATTTTTTTGCGGGGGTTACCTCCCCCCCAACCCGAAAACAAATCCCGGCTACGCCCATGTTACGGGGCATTGGGTCATTTAATATGTTGTTAACCTCGTGTATATATTCTTTCCCTGTACACATTTCAGTGTAATGTATTGACGTAAATACTATCAGAAATCCACATTTCACGATGGTGCCGATAAAAATGAACTAGCTAGAAGTTCTAGAGGACCATTTGGACAAAACAATGTCTCCGAAAAGACGAAAATAATGATCTCGACTATAAACCCTAAGTAAGATATTCTACAGTGAAACGAGGTTTCGCAGCCGAGTCGCAGCCCTATATACGCCTACTCTTATTCTAAGATCGCCTTGTGACTGTCGATTCCTAAGCTAAAAAATTAAAAAACAAAGACAAAAAAAAAAATTCCCTTCAAGGAACAGTACCAGGGGGGAAAAAGAGGCAGACAAAGAAAGCGACGGGAAGACAACATCAAAGAATAGACGGGCCTGTCATTGAAAGTGATTCTATCCAAGACAGAAGACAGAGAAACACGACCAACAGATTGGTGCCCTAACGACCAACAGACTATCACTAAGGGATAGGTGAAGGTGAAAGTGTAAAAGTTTGGCGACAGAGTTTATGTAATATAAGGGAATATAATGAAAAAGGTCTATCAGTACGTTGACTTTGTTGACATTTTAAAAATATTTTTTCCCACAGGGATCAAATTTTTTTTACAAGTTGGTTTTACATTTTAAACTTTGTTGCCACGAATAAAACTGCATGATATGCAGCGAATTCCAGGTATCTTGTTACCTTTACTAATAATAGATCTAAATAAATTTGGGCGATAACTTACAATTTACACTTGACTATTAAAAATGCAAAAAAAATAGAGTAGAATCATAGACATAAAATATATATTTATGTCTATTAGTAGAGCTGGGTGGACTTTGTCATATCCTAAAGATCCCAGTCTTCACCAAGATTAGAACCCAGGATCCCTGATTCAAAAGCCAAGCTTATATGAAGGTCCCATACTATTGGCGGGAGGGTTTTAACTCAACCCCCCCCCCCCAATGGCTACGTTAATGAAATATGGTGAATTTAGTTTGCTTTAGTTTTTTTATTATTATTTTTATTGAAGCCCTAAGCCCCTTGGAGGGAGTTTTAAACTCAAAACCTTTTGAAGGGGGTGGGGTCAAACTAAAAAATACCCTTATCTTATAAAATACAGACGTTACTTAAAAAAAGAAGATGATTACGTCCTACGTGTCATGCATCTAGTCATGCATATTAACCAATGACTTAAATTCTGCCAAGTCATTGGTTTTCCTGGCTGGCACAGGCAACCCATTCCTGCAATAATAGCACCAGGGAAGAAGGAGCATTTGTATAAATTTGTCCTAGCATATGGGACGAGAAATGTGCCTTTTTCTTGTATCTTTCTGAGTTTTTATTAGGTTTTGGAAATTGATGACAGTATTTTGCTTTATTATTTTTTTAAATTATTGCAGAGGAGGGGTTTTAACCTCAAAATCCCCTTGGCAACTCTCAGTGCAGGATTTTTGTGGAGACCCTAATTTTTTTTTTAAAGCTTTAATAAATATCCACTTATGAATGAAAATACTTATATCTTAAAGCATGTTATATTTTAGAAGAAAGAAATAGCTAGTTATTCTGAATGTAATCTCACTTTCTTTTAAAAAGTTTAAAAAGTGTAGGCCTATATTTTATTAGTTCCTGGAGGCTAATAAATTTTTAAGGTCATTGGTACACGCCAGGTCGTAAATCTGGAGCGTGTAAGCCCTATTTAAAAATTTAGGCCTACTTATTCTACAACACTAGCCTATACCTTACAAGCGTATACTTCTTAATATAGACATTTTAGCCAGCCGTAAAAATGCGAGGTAAAAAACTAAAAAAAACAATAAAAACAAAACAAAACAAAAAACAACAAACATTAAAAACTTAAAAGTTTCTGAACGGTCGAAATTCAGATATATTTTTTAAAATCTCTTTTAAGGCTGCCCCATTCTTCTGTAGCCCCGCCTGCCCTCCCTTAAATTCGGCCCTAGCTGGCTGCGCCCATGGATTTTGGTTACTGTAGCTTGCTTCAACTCTGAAGGAACATCCGAAACATACAAAACATTTTACTAACAACCACTGCCCACTGGATGGGTTTTCAAACTCACCCCTCCCTTTTGGTAACGCTCATGGAATTTGGTGATAAAAATGCTTTAGTTTTTTTTTTTTTCAATGAAGAGTTTTTTTTTCTTTTTTTTTTTAAGCCTCAACCCCCTCCCCCCCCGCCCCCAGTGGTAACGTTGGAACAAATTCAAAAGATGGTTAAATCATGGTTAAATCTCCCCTCCAATAAAAAAAAAAAAGCAGTGACCAAATTCCACCCACTCCCCTTTTGCGGAAGATGGGAGGTTCATTTCGAGATCTCTGTATCTAGAATAATTCTAGATCAAGAACTAAAATTAGACTAGATATCCATGGCAGATAAGGATATAGGCCTATATTCTAGATCAGATCGGAATGAATTAAGAGATCATAGACAAAAAGATATAGATAATATAGATCTATGTCTATGAAAGAGATCTATTATATCTACTAGATCTATCTGATCTATCTAATCTAGATCTAGATCAGTGATTCCGAAAGTGGTCTATATATAGACCCCCAGAAAGTGTAGAACCCCCCTTTCATTTTTTTTTTCAAAAGAAGTAAAGGTTTTAAAATGTATCTTACCTGTACGTTACGACCCTCACTTTCTGATGGATTGGTGCCATATGACATTTAACATTTGTACGTTTATGAAATGAGAGAGTTGAGAAACTACAAGTGGACTTTGAATTTAGAATCTACCAAAAAAAGTAAATGAATTTTTCCTTTTTTTTTTTTTGCTGAGCATGATCATAATTTTAACTCATGTTTAGACATATTTTATTTGTAAAGAAAATTTAAAAAAAACAACAAAAAAAAACAAAAAACGGCACTATATACAAATATGACGCATTCTTTTGATGAATCGTTGGTAATTTAAGCTAGTTCAATGTTGCTCACATTTTAAGTAAAGAAATGAAGTTTAAAAAACATAACTTTCAGATATCTCATTAATTAATCTAAGTACTATAATAGATTCACAGGTTTCTAAAAAAAAATGTTTCAGGCCAATTTCATTTCTTTTTTGTACCTTTTCGGTCATGTGGCCCGCGACACGAGTGTCGGAAATTTAATTGGCCCGCACGTCGAAATAGGTTATAAATAAAAGATAAAACTGGAAATGTAGCTTTAAATTACTTTTTTTTTTTTTTTTACTATTCGACTCACTGGTTAGTAATTAGTTTAAAAAACGTAAAATTTATTTTAATTTTCAATAATGAACTCACCGCAGAACTTAAGCATGGGGTCTACCGAAAACTGGAAAACATGGCAATAAGGGGTCTACAATACAAAAAAGTTTGGTAACCACTGATCTAGAGGTTTGTTTTTGCCCTTGACATTGCAGCATTGCAAGTAAAAAAATTGCAACGGAGATTTTCCAACGGAATCAACTGACTCGAATCTTCTTCGTTATGACTATGACTAGTATGACAGTTTAGAACTTTAGATCATAATCATTCATAATGATAATCATGTATATATATATATATCTTGACTGTCTAGCTGTAATATAGTGATTAGTGTGTACATGATCTAGACTAGTCAAGATTCTATAATTTTACAAAGTCTAGCCTAGATCTAGGCAATCCAACATTCTAGATTCTAGACTAGAGGAGGGCTAAAAATTTCAAAATGATCACAATGCAATGGAACCTATTTAGTTAGATAGAGCTTGAAAAATACTTTCCAATGATACCAATTTTATATTGCTGAGTTAATTGTGAGGGAAGTTATTAAATTTTTAGTGGCCAAAAATTAGCCTTCTTTAGCCTTTGTAAATAAAAAAAAAATCTGTGACCGAAACAACTGACAGTTGAACTTAAATTAACTGTATTATAAAAAGTCTTAAAGATATGGGGTTAAAACTTCACACTCTTTTACATTAACCAGTATTCTGTTAAAATACATTAAAAAAATAAGACCAAGCAATAAAATCTTTGAAAAAAAGTGAATTAAGTGTAAAAAAAAGCCTTCGACAAAAAATAAAAATATATGTGATTTTGTCATCATATGAGCCCAAAAGTCACAA
This sequence comes from Biomphalaria glabrata, assembly GCF_947242115.1. Taxonomy (NCBI): domain Eukaryota; kingdom Metazoa; phylum Mollusca; class Gastropoda; family Planorbidae; genus Biomphalaria; species Biomphalaria glabrata. The sequence goes on along the minus strand of NC_074720.1, from coordinate 28,110,478 downwards.
ATAAAAAGAATCAGAGATCTGTATTGTGTTTTATTTTGTTTAATTATAATTCTACTGTATTTAAATAGCTATTTATATGCATCAGATAGATAATTCTTATAAATTATAAATGAAAATAGCACTGCGCAGAAAAATATATTTCCTAAAATTTAATGACTATAAGTTTCATAAACTTCATAAAAAAACAGTTTTAACCTTTTTATAGAGCACTGGCAATTAATCATTTTAAAATGCCTGAATTTAAATGCTTTAAAAATTAGATTGTAAATGAAAAATTTATAGCATCGGACAATAAAATAAAAAAGAAACCTTGCGATTTTTTTAGAAGTTATTAAAAGATTTTTTACTTGAATTTTTTTGCAGTAATAGCTCATCATTTTAAAAATATAATGTACTCATTTATTAACTATTAATTTACATGCATACTAATAGAAAAAAAAACACACGGAAAAAAAAAATTAATTAATAGTTCGCTGAGCTAAAAATATGAAAAAAAAATTTTAATATTTAATATTATTAATTTAAAATATTTATTTTTACTTTAAAATTTGCAGATTACAAAGTCATTATAATAAAGACACATTCCCTCTCCATAATTAAGCATTCAAACACTATAAAAGTTAATCTAAATGAAAAATTCCTATGTGCTTCTAAAAATAGCTTGGGATAGACAGAAATTGACCATTTCCAGTAAATCACAGTGTTGGTTGTTACTAAAAATAGATTTTAACCATCAACTTTGAAAATTAATATCTAAAGAGTGCGCCAAGCTACAAAGTTCAAACTTAGCACACAGATATATATTAACATGCTAAATTCAATAGAATTAGTGAGATTGTTGTAACTATAAACACTTTTATTTTATTTAAAAAAGAAAATTTTACCCTTCTTTGTCTTTGTTAATTTTAATATCAAATATCTTAAAAGTGCGCCAAGAGAATTTAATGAAATTTGAAATATACACATTTCATAATATGATAAATTATTGTAGCAAACAGCATTGTTGTAACTTTTATAGGAAAAAATGTCAACTTTCACATAAACTTTTGTTAAGAAAAATTTAACAGATTGACTTCAAAAGCAAATAAAAATTATCTCTGATATCTTATGTTTACAAAAAGTAATCATAAGTAGTCCTCAAATCAAATACAATGTGCTAAAACTTTGATGGAAATGACCACCCCTAAAAAAAGGGTAAAATGTGCTGACACACTTTTCAGCCATTTTTTGGAAGAGAAAAAAAATGGATCTAGGTCAGTTTATCGAAGTACCTAGGAGAGCTAGATTAGTAAGCCGAGTATTATAATTATAATAATTAGGGTTCTATTCTATAACTCTATTAGAATCTAAATATTATTAATGTATTAATATTATTATATATTTTAATTATTATAATGATATAGAGTATAGAGAGTCTACTATAGTAATAGTGTATAGTATAGTCATATACATATGATACATCATTACATGTCATAATCATTACCTCATTGAAAAGCATCAGAACAAGAGACAAGAGCTTTTAATAATTTATTTCCATTTTTTTTATTTCTACAATTTTTTTCACATAGCTAGAGCTAGTACTAGTAGAATAATACTCATTAATAGATCAAAATTCCAGACTGATGGTAGTTCGATTATTTGACTAGATATGAGTCTAATGAGTAGATCTAGAATCTAGATCTTCTAGATGTCACCTAACGACCTAAGGCTAGTGAGTCTACCTGCCTACCACAAGGTCTGTAGGAGTGCAGGTACTTCAAAAAAAAAATTTAAATAAATAATGATAGCGCATCCTTCGTGATTGAAGATTAGCACATTTCTCATATTCTTATCCCATGGACTCGAAGATGACTGTAAAGTCCAATCCTCACTTTAAAAAGCTGGCTGCATACATGGCATGGGTGGGTTTGATCAGTTGCAGATAATAGGCCTGCTTCTTCTCTCAGCTTTTTGTTGGTTCGCTCTTTCACCCTGGCCACTTCTTGCTTCAAATCTTGAGACTCAAAGACTTACAGCTTCACGCCATGAGAAGCGATCGAGAGCTAGTGCTTCCCAGCTGTATATGTCAATATTGCACACCTTGAAGGAGCTCTTGAGAATGCCTTAATAGCGCTTGTATTGACCTCCCTGGGAGCGCTTTCCTGCACACAAACTCCCCATACAGAAGTCATAAAGGAAGGCGATTGACTGTCATGTGGACTTCATGTCAAAGTTGGAACCTTTTTTTAGGCACCGTAGGTGGAAGGAGTTGAACTTTTTGATGTGGCGGGAATATAAGGTCCAGGACTCTGATGCATGATGGGAGAACTACAGCACTAAGTCCTCTCCATGGCCACATAAATATATATTACAGAAAAGCTGTCTAGATTTGTAGATCTAGAGCAGTGGTCTTAAACCTTTTTTGGCCTACCGCTCCCTTTTCGTATTTTTTCTGTAAAAAAAATCTGCAAGCCACCCCCCCCCCCTTTAGAAGAAAAACACTTATAAAGAAGGCAAATTTGAATATTTATTAATTTTTATGTTGAAGACCACTGATCTAGAGCTTGTTGTAAGTGTAAGGATTACAACTTTCACAATGGGCCCTCTCTCCCCATGCATCAGATGTGTCCAAAAGTCAAAAGAGTCCAAAATAATTGTAAATAGATCTAGTCTAGAAATATAACATGATACAGTTTGAAACTTGAGTTTGGTAGATATACAGTTGACTTTGGCATCTTTTGATCATGATGTAGCACTCTGCACTTTGTAGTGTCAAGTATCTAGATCTAGTTATAAAAATAAGACTAAGGCCACTAGCCTCTGAAGTGGTAGTCTTTCCCATATTTAGCTAGGGTTACTAGATGTCTGACCAAAGGCAAGGAGGACATGTCATCTGTATGACAACCATTAGCTTGAAGTGTAAACATTTTGTCTTTCCTTCTTCTGATTACTGGTACTCCCAATGATTCATCTAATTCAGCTTTTCATATCATTTGGTTTCAACACACTCAATAAAAAAAAGGTCTCCATTTATTCAGAGTTTTTCTAAAGAAATCTGTTACTCAGGTCTCTCCAAGATTCATTTTTGTTTCTATTGCATGCTACTGTAGCAAGTCAGGCTGTGTGGCATGCGCTTTGGATCATCATAAGACTGGTCTCAAGATTGAACCTTGTTGCTGTCATCCCCTGCAGTAATTATCATTATTTCTGAATGTCTGAAAACAAAGCAAGGTTAAAAAAAATGATTGTTTGCTGACCAAGGCACAGTGGACAATAGGGAGAAACATGCTATTATAACCATTGATTCAGTGAGAAGCAGTTTTCTCAGAAAGTACAATCTGAAGAAAATACTGGGCCTGCATTTGCTCAATTTGCATGAATGATGAACTAATGAGAAAATTGACTTGATCTTTAAAAATTATTTTCTTGTAGGCCTACTGATTAGTTTTACAGACCATACTTTACTGACATGGTTATCATATGAGTCATATACATTTTTGTTCTAAACCTAGATTTAAGGTTTACCTTGTATTTTTTTTAAATCTTAACCTCCTTTGTAAGGCTTGTCTTCCTTCTGCCCTGTAGGTGCCTAGTAACCCTATATGTTTGAGTAATGACAGTATAGACCAGGAACTAGACTCTACATTGATTATAATTATATGAAATAGAGCTACTAAAATTTTATATTTACTAAAATGTAGATAGAATATACATATGGATCTAATGACTATTATTATGAATATATTTTAATTGCTCAGGTGAAAAAATTATGTCCAAGACAGAAACCAATATATCAAATTCATCATTGTGGTACTGGTTAGATAAAGATTTACCAATTCCAAAAAAAGAGTTCAAGAAATTGTCAGGTAAGTTTGTAGTCTACATTCTACATTTGAATAGTTCCATAAACATCATCTAAGGTCTAGATAATGATCTTTGAGTCTGAAATATAAAATAAAAAACATGAAATTAGTTTTTATATCAAGATCTTCATTTTTTAGTTCTTTCTGTATTATTGATCTAATATCTTTTAAGTGAGATATATATTTAGTTTTTATGGTTTTCAATTATCCTCAATTTCATTTTTAATTCTGTCTTGTGTCTGCAAGTGTGTAATTACATAGTCATTCACCCTTCATTAGACGCTGAGTACATTAGGTGGATTGAAAAACTTTACTCCTTAACATAGTCACCCACTTTTTTTTAGTGGCAACCTTGATTGCAAAGTTATCATTATGGTATTGTAACTCTAGTGGCGGACTGATAGGGTTAATGTGTGTGCGACTACTGACACATATGGATCAGGCAAATCACACAGGTCAACAGCTGTCAATGGACAAGAGATAGTACTACCAGTACACACAAATATGACCTATATGTTATGGTCATGTGATCGAAAGCCTTCACGGACGAGAGACACTGTGTAAGAAAGGGAGTGCAGTCCAGGATAGCAAGGCAGTAAGGATGGTGGGGTAAAAAGTGAGTCTTGGAGAATGTAGCTGTGTAAGCTCAGAGAAGACTAGCAGTGTTTAGAAGACAGTTCTGTTAAGTACAAGAAAGAATTTGTAGTTAGTGTAGCCACTATTCTGTTGTATCGGCTGTTGATGTATTTGTGATTAAACCACCACATTGTTATTTGAAACTTTTGTTGTCAAGTTCTTGTATTAAATGTGCTGCATTGAGCAGTGTTTACAGAAGTCCTTGTAGAGAGAAAATCATTAACAGTATTCTGATTGATAAATTTAGCATCTAAGAGTGAACAATGCTAATGTCATCACTTCACTTAAACTCTTTTTTTCTTTTTTGGCTTGTGGTAGGCCTATGTTTTTTTTCTTTCTAGCAAGTTATGAGAGCACTAGATCTAGTGATAAGTAGGCCTACAGTTCTAGCAAGTTATGAGAGCACTAGATCTAGTGATAAGTAGGCCTACAGTTCTAGTTGAAATTGAAAACTTAAAGCATCTCCCCTTTGAATACATCATAGTGCACTCTTTCTTATGCTGGAGAAGATTGAAAAAAGACAAAAAATTATTTGCTGGTCAGATGAGTGGTTTAAAATTTTTATTTTATACACCTATCTGTTTTCCTTTATCCACCTGCAGAGCTCATTAGTAATTTTCTGGTTTATAATAAGCATAATAACCTTCATAAAATATCTTAGATGTAATTAAAACTTTCAAATTACACTACTTAAAAATTTTTTTTTCAAGATATGTGTTCTTTGTCAGACATTCAAAATATCAACTATGAACATGAATTAAACTTAATGAGTGATGTACAAATCATGGAGAAAGATGGAGAACTGAAACGGTAATCTTGTGATTAAAAAAAAATGTTTTATAATTTAAAGAGCTTTTTAAAGCTTAGATTGATTTACTGTAAATGGAAAAAAACTGTACAAAATACTATGTTTTAAATGCATTTACTTTCCAGGTTTCCATTTTTTTTAAAGCTTCCAGTCATCACTCAAATTAAATTTCTTTATCTACTTCAAACAAATGTCTCACTGATCCCTCGCTACTCCTTGATGCAATTTATTCAACTGATAGGGACATCTAACAATAGATGGGTTCAGGAAATGGTTAGCCAATTATTAAAATTGACAGGTGAGACTTCAAGATCTTTTCAGTTTGATTCTTCGCTTCATTTGAATCACATTTTGTCAGATCTAAAAAGGAGTCATAATGACTTTGCAAAGGGTAAGTTAATATAAAAAGAATAAAATATATGATTGTTAAAAAAGAAACTTTTAAACATCTACTCCAGTATTTTTATATTACAATTTTACAATTTTAGATGTTTTGTTTCATTAAGGAAATCAATAAAAACTGTTTTGTTGAAAGTCATTGAGCCCTCTGTATTTTCATACAATTCTTAAATGCTCTAAAAATGTATCTTGTAAATGTAAAAAATGTTTCCTTTTCAAAGATCTGATGCCCATCCAAGAGAGGGAAGACGTTTCAATGGATGGAATTAAAACACCCCTATTGGAGCAAAGCTCTTCTGTTGTGGATGTTATTGTCATTGAGGATGATGAGAATGGTCATGATAAACTAGAAAGTTCTCAGGCATTAGTCAAATTGTCCTGTAAACCTCCAACAAAAAAACGCAAAACCCAGGATTGGAATGAAAGTTTAGATGAAACTGAACCTGCTAGGAATATATCAATAACAGATCTTCCTGCTTCTATTTGTTCTCAGGTAAGGGATTTGAAAAAAAGTAATGAAAAGGAAAAGTACAAATGTTGCTGTGTCTTAGGACTCTATATACTTCGAGAGCAAAGCAAAAGGCCAAGCACTCTGTAGAGTCCATCTCATTTTCATTTAAGTCCTTTTTTAGAAATGGTCTGTGGATTGTGGCATGGTTGCTGAGATTTCTTTTCACCTTCCGCAAGTGCTGTAAACTCAATTACTTATTACTTATTACCCCCCCCCCCCCCCCCCCCCCGGCTTCCTGTTTTGCCTCCCAATGGCTAAATATGACACATCAACTGGCCTATATGTCTTTTCTTGTCCATGTCTAGGGAAGCATTGTCCAGGCCCCGCAAGTAAAAGAAAAGTCTTCCATTCCCTCATGTATGACTTCCAGTACTTCAGAATTTCCACACCACTTGTTTCCTTTTGTAATCTACCACCTGATGTCTATGCTCTCTAGGAGACTATGCCCTCTTAACTGTACCTGGTCCTTAAACTTCATGTCCAGGCCTTTGAGCAATCCATGTAATTGATCCAGCTGTTGAATGGAGGACAACAGTGAAACAAGTTTACAATATAAAAATGATGAATATAATAGTTAGGTCTGCAGGAAAAGAAACAAAATCTAGTCATGACAATTTTAAATTATATAGTCTATATTAGACTTCTTGTTGTAACCAAACAAATTTTAACTGAAACAAATGTGGCTACACTTTTAGGCTGCTAAAAAGTTTCCTATTCTAATTCAAGACAACCTTTATTGTACTTGCAATAAATTCAAGACAACCTTTATTGTAGGCCTACTTGCAGTTCAAACCAAAAGAAAGAAAATACAATTAACTTCAAATTATGTAACATTCAAGACAGAATTTAGTCATAAAAATATCTGGAAATAGTTGATCACAGATGAACTTTGACATTTTATATGAAACACACATTTTTTTTCAAGATATAGCTGGCATATTATGCACGTTTTAAATACATTTTGTCTTGCCTAATGCTCACTATCTGAGTTGCTCACTATCTCTTTATTGACTGTATTTACTCAAACTGTTATTAATGTACTTTTTTACTTTTTTTAATAGTAGCTCTTAGCTTTGTTAGCTAGCAAGTATAGTTGTATTATACAACTTTCATTGAGCAGAAAGATGTTATCTCACCAAAATTGAAGTGATAGTGTCTCTTTTAAACTTTAACTAATCTAGATTTTACTGGTTATTTAATTGTAAGTAAAGATGTATACCTCCTTAATAAATTTGTCTTTCCAGGTTAAGCTAAATCAGTTGTATAATGCTTGCAAGAGCAAAGAAATGGAAGTGACCATTGATATGCTAAAGCCTTTCACCACATTGACACTTTCTCAGGTTTAAAAAAAATTATTGTATTTAATTTATGAGGGGGCTGCTTGAATGGAAAATGTAGTTTTTTTTTTTTAAGTACCTCATACTAATAAAAGCCTAAAAATGTCAAATATAAGAACTAATGTAAATTAAAATAATTGTTATTTTAAAAGTAATTAATTTTCTTTTGTAAAATTGTTTATTATATTGAAGAAAATACAAATAAATATAATTTTACTTGTAGATTGAAAAGGTTTATTAAAAAATGATCTTGATGCTTATTTCAGACTCAAGAAGTTTGTGAATTTCTGGACTTAGCACAAATCACAGATAAAATGTTAGTTAACATATTTGATAACATGCCTTGGCAGGACATTACTACATCCACTGCTAAAATTATATTGGATAGCTGTTTGGCTGCTAAGGTAAAATTTTATAATTTCAAGCTATATCGCTTTATATAGTGAAATGTACACATTTCAGAAATAGCAATATTTTAGAAACTTTGACAGTGAGCCTATAAAATATTGAAAATTAAAATTAAATTAAAATTTGTGCACACCAATAAGATGAGAGATCAGTGATTCTTAAATAAAAGCTTCCTTGGTTTTATGCATTCCTTTTTAGGTGAAAGGTTTATTAGGTCGAACCTAAAGCAAATGTCAGCCATGCACAAAATGCTGAATGACAACTATTTTATTCCTGAAAAAGAAGGAATGCTTCTAAAATAAGTCATGACAAACTGACATGTTTTTAAAAAATTATTAGTTTAAATTTCTTTTCGATCAGTATTAGGCTAATATTTAGTCAAATATTTCTAATATTAGTATTAAAAATGTTAAAATAAAACTAGCATCACTGTTGAGATTATTTCAGGCAATTAATTAATATATTACTTTTATGTGGAATAGTTTTTTAAACACATAAAAAATACATATTTTGACCCATCTCAAACATATTTTTCATTATACCTTTTGGAAAAAAATGAATTTTTTAAATTTTCATTTTCATCTGTATGAGGTTGGAGCATGAAAAAACATAACAGATATATTCAGCACTATGACATCATTGGAACTGGAAGGGTTTACATCCTTAAATTGAAATAAAATATGTATTCCCTGGGAGAGAGAATAGGTAGCATAAGAGACTAAGGTGTCATTGTTACAAATTTGTTGGAAATAATTTGTGTGGACCACCATGAGGCATTTACAAGTTAATTAAGGCTGTCTACTTTTGACATTTCTACATTAAAAACAAATGAATTTTGGAAATAAACAATTTGTTTTTCAAGGTGCAGATTTTTAAATGCTTCAATTAAAAAAATAATTAAGTTTAAAGTCCCCAAAAGTTTGAAAAAGAAAGTAATACTTTTCTCCACATTTGTACTTTTGTTTTAGAAACAAGATAAGTAATATGAGATCTTTTATATACAAAAATCTGTCACATAAGTTTCATTTCAATAAGTATTGAATGTCTATTTTTGGTTACTTTTAGGTTAAAAATCTGACATGCGAACCCTCTGACAGACTGCTATCTGCAGTAACATTGATTGCTACATCTTTGCCACAAGTTTTGGAGGACATATTTGTCAGTGTTTTACTTACTACAGACTCAGGTGAAGAATACATTTTATCTGCCATTTGAAACTTTTAAATTACAATTTTTTTCTTAGAAAATAATTTAAAAAATAGTTGTTGTAACATACTTTGATGAATGACATTGGAGAGGAGGAGAGTGAGGTCTCTATGTGTATGTATTTGTTGGCCTGTCTAAAATGAAAATGTTTGTTGAATGGAAAGCATAGCTACAAAAGAAACATTTGGTATCATTGGGAAGGTTATGAAAAGTTTTTTTTTTCCTGAAAATGGACATGGGGTAGTTTACTGAGTTAAATGAAATAAAAGATGTTCTTGTTTGAAAAGTATTGTGATTTACTGAAATATTTTTGGGTTGTAAGTTAAAAAATGTTAAAGGTTTTAGCTGTTTTAATGGTTTTTATAATATAAGTTAATTACTTATTGGCATTTATACACTTATCACCAAGGAAAGCATTAGTTTTCATCAAGTAAGAGATTTCAACAAAACTTTTCATACAAATAAATTATGTGAAACCTAGCACAATAAGTCTAAAAAACAGACAACTCATTGATACTTTTGTGGATTGTTATTAAAAATGCTTAATTGTGGACTTAAAACTGATTCACTGATATCACAGAATATTTATTATATTTTGTTGCCAGGTAAATATTATTTCAGTGTATTCCTAAATTATCAAACTCAGTTTTTGTAATGCCTGAATTATTTAAATTAATTATTGAACTAAAACTATTTTTTGTTTAGGATATTTTCCATGTCAGCTGATGACAAGCGTTAGCAAAGAATCTTTACCTCTAGAATCCATTGTCTACTTCATTGTGTAAGTTTTGATTTAAGGACAAATGTTTTCAATAATTATTTTTTTTTTGATTATTAAAAAGGCAAATAGAAGATATTGGTAGTTAATGTATAAAGAACTTCTGCTTTATCTTTCAGACAACTTGTGTCTCAAAACATTGAGAGTAATGAAAACTTGACATCACTGCTTCAGATGTTGATTGATAGAAACCCTGCATTGGATGAAGACCTTTTACTAAATCTATTGACTTTCTTGTCCCAATCTTCCCAACTGAACCATTCGAGCTCAAAGTTGGGAAAGCTCTTACTGTCAGTGATGTCTAAATACAGCTCCATGGTTTGTTTGATTCATTTATTTCTTTCGCTCAATTTTTTATACAAATTAAATACCATTGTTCATGAATATTAGTGCTCATTAAAAGTTTGCATAACTTTTCAATGTCTATCATTTAACTTTTGCTTAGGGTTACCATAGATTTTGTTTAAAACATAAAAGCCTCAAAATCTAGTAAGGAAAAAAATGATAGGAAACTTCCTCACGAGGAACTGACTTGTGCTCAGACCAGCTTTGGAAATCTGTGCTCCCCCTACCCAAGTATCACAACTTGTACTGTAGAAGTTTTGATGTTAAATAACATATATATATATATATCTTTGAACCTATTTATGTTTTTTTTTTTAAATTCCAGATGTCTTCAAAGCATAAAGTTATTGTACAAGCTATTGTAGACAAGCACACTTCAAGCCTCAAGAAATTACTATTGAACACCATGAAAAAGATTTCAGACAAAATGCAATAATGGTTCTATTCAGTTGGAAGACGCTGTCCGTATGTTATTATTTACTTCCTTTGTTTTATTTTCAATTGAAGTGGTGTTTTGTTGCATCATACAAGTTGTTCCTATTCCAATAGAACTGCAAGGCACCACTAGTACACCTGATTTGTTTGTCACTCTGTCCTATTTAAGCTTTTCTTTTTTTTTAATTCATACAGCAGCTGTTTTTTTTTAAAGTTTGTGGTCTTCAATAGAATATTACTAATACCTCTAAACTATCAGTGACATCAATGTAACAATTTGTAGAATGCACTCACTAGAAGGAAGTCATCAAAATGTAAATGTATGTGTAGAACATGACTTGATGAGATACAAGACTATTGTATATTATAAAAGTGATGTGTTGTTGTTGACCACCATTGGCTGTAAAACAACTATTTGGCTCTTCCCCTAGTAGATTATTTCTTCATTGGAAATACAGTTCTATACTCAGCCACAATGTGTGCTTTTTTTTTATACGTTTGGCAGTGACCTGTAGATTATTGCCTTAAAATTCTAACTTACTAGTATTGTATTTTTACTGCTTGTGTAGTGTAGAGATTTATGTCTAATCTGCGTCTGTATAATTTGTACTGTTCAGCTAATAGGTGGCGTGTGTCTGTACTGTCAAATTACTGGCGAGTCTGTGGCTACAGACATGCAGATTAATAACAACACTCCACAAATAGAGTGAACAACCAACAGGCATATAAAGAAGTATAACTGTTTAATTCATAACGGGAGCAATCTAGTCTCAGTCACTATTACTACTCTATGAAAGCCTAGCCTCAACTGTCTCTTTAAACCACCTAATCTACAGTCTGGCTTTGGATTCATTCATGTGGTCACAATTATGTGTTCACTATGTCACCTAAAGTGCCTCTCTACAGTAGTACTTATCTTGAGGGGCAACATTTGTTTTCCTTGAATATGTGCCATCAAGCCAGTATCTCTCTAGTGAACAAACCATCACCTAATGTCTGTTCTTTAAAACTGTTCTCAGTTTTTGTCCTATGCTCAACTATTTTAGCACTAGATTATTGTTTAAATAAATATCCTTTAGCCATGTGCTCAATGTTGAAACATCTTACTTGATGATGTGAATCATCAGCCATGGCCTACTCTTCCATTTGCATTCTTTCGTCCTGTCTTTTTGATGCTACTTAGTCTTTTTATATCTTTTTGGACACCCACCCCAGCCCTTATATGTCTTTTGTTCAAAGAGTGAAATCTCCTTTTACAATAGTGTCCAACAATTAAACCCATTTCAAGGAAGATTTCTGATGAAAGTCTTTTTTAGATTTGGTACAAGCATCACAATGATTTGAACTAGATGCAGAAACATACATCAATAACATCAGTCTCACGATAGTCTCCTTCATTAGACCTTTTGTGGCTAGTCTCAGCGACTCAGCTGTGTCATCAACATCAGTCATTAGACATTAGGTTCCATACCGGTACTAGATCTAGTAGGCCTACTAGTAATAACATCGCCACTAAGTCTAGATTGTTTTCATCTTCCAGTATATTTATTCCCTCTAAATTTACGCTTGAATGGCTTCTTCCTTCTTTTATTACAACACACTTTGTCATTATATCCATTATATTGAAGAAATAAACACTAGACTAGCGTTGCATGCTACATATCATCAACACTATTTGGGGAGTGCTGGAATCTAGTTCGTGTTCTCCTCCCAGACACAAAGGATTTTATCCATTTGTTTATGTTGGCTCATGGCTCTAAGCTTTAGATGGAGGCCTTGCTTCCACACGCGGTTGTAAGCCTGTTTTAGGTCGATAAACACTGCATATGTGCTTTGGGACATCAGGAACCCATCGGCCACCTCCTGTGCGAATACTGTGACATGGTCGATCAGACTCAAGCCTGCCCTAAAGCCGGCCTGCTCTGGTGCCAGGATGCCGGCACTCTCAAAGGACCAAACTAGCCGCTCGTTATCCATGCGCTCGGCTATTTTGCCTAGCGTTGAAGTCAGTGAAGTGGGTCTGCGTCTTTTCCCTTTTTGAGGACTGGAACAATGGTAGCACATTTCCAGACTCTGGGCAGTCTGGACTCTACCCAGGTCCGATTCATAAACTCAAGGAGTTTACCTCTCGCAATGCTCCCGAGATGTTTTACCATCTCAGGAGTAACCTTGTCTGGCCCTGGAGCCTTTCGGTTTTTACACTTGGCAATCACTCTATCCAGCTGAGCACGACAGAAGAGTGCGTTGTACGTTCCCTGGACTTTAGGCTCATTCCTTATTGAGGACTTTGGACATGGCTGTCTACTTTTGAGACCTGCTAATTTTAGCGAAATGACGATTTAGCAGGCCGGCCATTTTAATAACCGTTGAGACTAACCCTCCGGGTGTGGATAGAGGGGCAGCCGTTCGCTCAGTATTTTTGTCCTCAAGGTTTCGTAGAAGACGCCAGGCTTTTGAGGAATCTTCAAAATCTAACCCAGCACAGGCAGCATTCCGGTGGTCTTACCGGACGCGTCGGGCCCATTCGCGCCTGTTATATTCCCGCCTGATTTCGGGAGTACCTATCTTGTCAGCGAGCCTCCGGACCTGCTTGCGCCTCAGGACCAGCTTGTTAAAATCCTGAGACCACACTCTTTTTTGCCTGATGCCGGGTTAAGTCCGCGGTGTAAACCTCTTAGCCGCACCCAACATCGCTGCTGTTATCTCGCCGTAGATTAAATCGACATCTCTCTCCTCCACTGCTAGGTTCATTAAGGCAGTGTCGACAGCTGCCTCGTAAGCTGGCCAGTTCGCCTTGGTATAGCTCCATTTACGTGGAACCATTGGAGCTATACACCTGGCCTCTGAGAGAGGAATTGTTATCAGTATGGGCCTATGATCACTTCCTATATCGTCCAGGACCTGAATTTTAGTATTAGATTCCAAGTTAGCGGTTATTAGAGTGAGGCAGGCCTATACTGGCTGCCATTACCGGTATGAAAAAGTGTCGGTGGAGTTTATCTGTTTCGTAGGCCTAATTAAAAGAGATTGGTTTGGTAGTATTTTGTACTTCATGTATTTTACTCCCCGACGTATCGGTTATGTCATAGCCCCACTCGGAGACTTGGCATTGAAATCGCCGGCGATGACATATTGAGCATTAATATTAGTACTGTAATAACTTAAGGGAGGCAACTCAACGAGGCAACGATGTTTATTTACAGGACATCACAAATACATCAAAACAACATCCATCTTGAGCACAGTCTCTTCACTCCGGCTACAGACTTTGGCGGAACTCGTTATTCTCCTAATGTCAACATCCTTTCTGTCTACTTTCTGGCAGTGCACATGGCGGGGTTATAACAGTATTGTCTATCTTCAGGCCGATTTCATACTTAGTGGGGTTATACAAGGTTTGTGAACTTAATTTTACGCCCTTTCTTGTGTATATCGAGGGTGATGGCGTCGTTACGCCCGTGCACCTTGGACCTGCTTAGTAACCAAGTTATTTCGAACATAGGTTATTAGTCCTCGGCAGTCTGTGCACTTAAATTTGTAAGTTGTATACCCGGTTATACTGGAATTGCGTTTTCCAGTAAGGGTCTCTTGTAGTATTGCTACATCAATTAATCTCTCGTGGAGGAGTTTAGTTAGCTCTAGTATCTTTGGGATTAATTATAAGATTGTGAGGGTACTGATGTGGGTGGGATCCCACTAATGTCAATTTGATTATTTTGAGAGCCAGAGACCCCCCCGTCACTAATTCGTTTCCAGTCAGTTCGGATTGGCGCGTTACATGATCGACAGGAGGTTGGGGCTGACGTCCAACAACATGCTTCGTATCGGACCTCCGAAGGAGGATCGAATGCAGTATACGTTGAGAATACGACTTTGGTGGAGGAATATTAGTCCATTTTTCGCGGTATTCTGTTTGCTGTACCAGGAGTTCCTGAACCTCATCGTATCCAAAGTTTTTGGATTACACGCTGTATCAAGGTAATCATTCTTCTTACATTCGTTGTACGCTATACATCTGTGTAGATCTAGCTGCCAAGTCTGGACTACCAATCTGGTTTGTATTGGTTCTGTTTCAAGTTGGGGACACCCTATCGCGTGAAAACCACAGACCGTGTTGCTCTCAATCATTTCTCTTGATCATGACGTGGCGTCACAAGGACAAGTCGAGGATTTACGAGAGACTACGTGGAGCTGAAACTGTTGTGCTATCTTTGACTTGTTTGCTCAAACATCAATAGAGCTTTAGATGGTCTTGATCACCTTTGTTTATTACGTTTTCGTCAGTTCATACCTCCTTGAGGTCATTGAGTAATTGTGTAACTATCTATCTTTATAGATATTTCGTGTATCTTGCAATCTGCTGGATAATTGCACACAATCACAAGTGGTTTACCTATCAGAAGCTGGGTATCATTCTGAAGAAGGCCTTACTTGTGGAGTAGCCTAGTTTCTACGCTTGTAGTAACAGTATGTAACCTATTAGTAATCGGTTAAACTCACTGGATATGTTACGCTGGACGTTTTTTTTTTTTTATTTTTTTACCTCAAGTTACATTGAGCTGTGTGATTGTGTGTATGTGTGTGTTTTGTGTGTTATATTTATTTATGCAACTTGTATTGACATAGGCGGTCATCTCTAGTAACTTTAGCTGCAAGCCAGCAGCTTCATTTGCCTTGCAGATCTCTCTTAAAGTCTTGAGAGCTAGAATATCTTCCTCTAAAATTTCTTTTTTGTACTTGTGTCTTTGATGCCAACTACCATTCGGTCTCTTAATAGTGACTCTTCCATATGGTTGCGAAAACTGCACCGTTTAGCAAGTGTGGTAATCCTCGACAGTTTCGTGCGGCTTCTGCTCTCTGTTGTTAAAACCATATCATTCTTAAGTTTCATTCTTTAGACCTATGAAATGCTCATCATATGCACATATTATATCTTGAACATTGTGCTTTGGTTTTAAAGTAGTGCTGTTGTATACTGCCAGTAGCGGCCTTAGGGGGCGGCAAGCGGGGCAACCGCCCCAGGCCCCGCGCTTGAGGGGGGCCCCGCGATACGAGATTCCCTTGTGACCGTTAAGTTAGAAAACAGACCAGTTCGCTTAACCTAGGACTTGCTCAATATTTCCTGGCATCTAGATCTATATGATACCATTTACCATGTGAACTCTTAACATGACATTTTTGGTTTCGAAATACCGTTCAGTTTTGGTAAAAACAGCATCTTATTCTAAGTGACTATCACTGTTTAACAGTTCACCTGGCATAAAAAAAAAAGCACGTAGCCGGAAGCAACCAATCAAAATAGTATATTTCGTAAATAAAGAGTCATACAGTATTGTTATGCCGTATTACAGTATCAAAAGAATTGGTAGTATACAGTAAATATATTGTCCGTCATAGAAAATAGGGGACGCGGGTGTGTGAGAAGGATTCCTTTTTTTGGTACTGTGACCTCGCTCGTATTTTAGTGTTTTTTGTTTTGTTTTTCGTTGATTTGATATACATGTACAGTTATTTCGGCCAATCAGCATTAAGAAAGTTTGACAATGACGTATTCATTTCCCCCCAATAGGCTAGAGCAGTGATGCCCAACTTAATTCAATCTGCGGGCCATTTTAATTTCCAACACTAGTGTCGCGGGCCACATGATGGAAAAGATACAAAAACTTAATGAAATTGACCTGAAACTATTTTATTTCAAACCCGAGGATCTGGTACTTACATTGAATTATTGAGATATTTGAATTTTCTCTTTACACTTCAAAATATGGCAAGTTCTTAAATATCTTCGAATATCCTAATGATCTCTACAACCTCCTATATTGTTTTAGGGTTCCTTTCCTTTATAAACGACTGCAGCTGAGGGTCACACTTGTTGATGAAGTTGTCGATTAGGATGAAGCTCTTCAGACTTTCATAGGTGTTCTCCGCATTCTTGAATTCGATATATTTATTGAAGAAATCCTTTTCTGATTTGATGGTTGTTTGTGGATCTACCTGACTGGATGGTGTATTTTCGTAGTACTTCTTCCGGAATGTTGCCGTGTTGTGTCCGTAGGCATTTAGCAGTTCCTTTTTCAACACTTGATAACTATTCTGCATCGAGTGGTCGTGATTTTGGCAAATCGTGAGGGCTTGTCCATGCACGAAGTCCAACAATATTTCGGACCACTCCTTCTCTAGGACGTTAAACTTCGCTAGCTTGATTTCAAAACGTTTTAGATAGTCGCCGATGTCGTCCTTGTCTTCTGCAAAAGGTTGTATTTTTTTTTTTGAACCATGCGGCGCTACTATGGCTTTCTGTGTTTGCGCTATTGTTGCTGTTTCCTTCGGTGGGCACACTTAGTTATCCTCATCTGTTAAACTTGAATCCTTACTTTCCTTTTCGCCTCTTCCTTTTTCTCCCTCTCTACACGTTCCGCCTCTCTAACCTTTTCCCTCTCCAACTTTTATGCCTCTCTTTTTCCCGCTCAATGCGATCTGCTTCTTCTTTTTCTTTGACTCTTTCAGCTAGCTTTCTCTCTCTCCAAGCGTTCTGCTGCTCTAATTCTCTCCTTCTCCAAGCGCTCTACTTCTCTAATTCTCTCTTTCTCCAATCGCTCTGCTTCTCTAATTCTCTCTTTTTCCAATCGCTCTGCTTCCTCTTTGATCCTTCCCTGCTCCACAGCCATCATCTGCTGAACATAGGCGGTCAGTTCCTTGCCACGCAGTTTTAGTTCTGTCTTGGCCTCTTGAATTAACTTTTTTCTAAACTCTTCTAGGTCGTAACCTGGAGCAGTTGCCATATTACTTTTTTATGTTGCTTTCTATTACGTATTAACTATATTATGGTACCTCTTGTACCAACGAACAATACCATTTCTTTACTATCTTAAACTCAACCTCGCTCCGAGGTTTCTCAATATCTTCCACTGCAACCTACTTAACTTTAACCCCTCTAGACCTTGGCTTCAGGGCTTCTAGCTAACCAACTTAGGTTTACCCAAATTCCTGCTTTCTAAAAGACACAGTATTCTTGGTACACGAATGTACCCTCCGACCCGACTAAATTACACTGTGCGACACACGCACACTTAACCGACTACGTGTTACCCAACACGAGTCACTGGTAATTAGACCAACCTGTCTACTTACAAACACCAAAATTACGAATGGGCAATCAGGCTTCACCTCGATTGTTCCCCAGATCTAGTCTAGATTACGCTAGATCTTAGTTACTGTAATGACACAAGATGCGTAGAAGTTCATTATTATCATTCTGTCCCGCGCAATCAAAATATCCACTTTTCCCGGTCAGTAGATGTTTTTAACAAGGTTTTAAGATAGAGGTCGGTCCACTGCATCTAGCTGGCACCTTTTATGTTATTATAGTAAGGCTAAATCAAATGTCTTCAAATCCGAAGATGAAAAGAAGTGCAGTAGGCCTATTCACGTGCTACGCAGTCCTAGATGTAGTCTATAATAGTGCATATTTTGCTATACCCCGTGTTGTCTGTCTTGTCAATATTGTTCTCTTTCCGCCGTGCACCTATGTCTTTGGCAGTAGATTCCTTTTTTTTTTCTCATACCGTATGTTTATTCCGTAGGTTTTTTTTTGGGGGGGGGGGGGGGATCCAACTATTTTGTCGGGAAGCCGCCTGCAGCCAGATGCTCTCTAATATTTCAGTTAAATAAAGATGACGTGGCTATTCATTTCATTGTGGTGGGATTGAACATTTCCTCTTGGCTAAAAAGCCAGTGTTAAGTTTCTTTGAAGCCTAAGCTTATTTTCTTAGTATCCAAATGTCCACAGATTTGGATTTTCATTAGTGTGTCCTAAACACCGGTGTCTTCCAAAGTGCTCTTCAAGAGGATCCTGACAAAATCTGTTACTCAGAACATATTTGACCCCATTTTCTAAAAGATATCTAGTGGCTTCTGTAAAGGAATTTATAGTCATCACAAGACCCTTGTAAGTTTGATGACTAAGAAACATTTTATTTCTCTCACAGGCATTAAATTGTCCTTCTCTCTTCTCTACACAGCTTTTCCACTTATTTAAATAATCCATTAATTCATTGTTTAAAAAATCAAATCTAGGATCATTACAATTTGTATTAGGTAGAAGGTCTGGCTTATGTTCAGAATGAGCTTCAGATAGTGATCTGCTGTTCAGTCAAAAAACATATCCATCAATAAAATAAACTTTGCTGTTTCTTGACTTTCTTTTGAGCCATATGCTTGCTTAACTGAGCCTACACTTTTGCCTGAACCTGTGCAGTTGTACATTCATAATGGAGTGTGATGTTAGATTTATGTGATCTGATGTCAAATGTGTTCTAAATAGTTCTGATGATATATCTCTATTGTACAAGTCAACAATATGACTCCATAAAATGTGATTTCCTTTGTTCCATAGCAGTCTAGATTGCCAAAACCTGATTTGAAAATGGTATTTCAAACTGTTTTGAGTAAGTTTGGAACATCAGAAATAAAATAGATAAACCTGTCAGTTGCACAATGATTAATTGTTTTGAAGCAAATATTACTATCAAATTGAGAATTATGTAATTGATGTAGTTTGACATTGGCAGAAGCTTTATCACAAGTGGAAGCAATAACTTTTAGTCCACAATGATTTTGTAAATTTTGGACAGCTTTCCAAAAGCAAGTATATATATCCGAGGGTGTTACAGACTCTGTTCCAAAGTACCCTAAACTCATTTTAAAAGTAGTACTAATCCCTACAATGTAAAATACAAGTACATGGGTATCAAGTTGGTATGATGAGTCGTCTTTTATTTGGTCACTGTTGACGAATCCTACAACTTCTCCACTTCGCTTTTTATCACTTTTGATGGTCATTTCGTCATGAAGTAATACACTATAGCGCTCATGTTCAGCTAAATCTTAAGTTGCTTGATGAATTTCATCAATAACATCAGAATTAAAACCAATTTGAATGGAGTTTGTATAGTCTCTAATTGTTGCTTCACCTGGTAGTTTGAGTATACTTGTTTTTCTCAATGTTTGGTAAGCTGTTGGGCTCCTACTATGCAATAAAATTGCCAGTCTTAACATAGTTGGATGCCAACGCATGCCATATGCTTTAGAGTCAAAAGCTTTCTTTTGTTCTTCCCAGAATAATTTAGATAATGGATCTGTGATGGCAGCATTTTCCAAAAAATTTTTAATGCCTGAATGTACATCTTCTCTAAGTTCAATGTAATTATTTGAAAGGCTTTCATTAAAGAATTGTAATTTTTTTGCCAAAATTTTATTTTCTTTCTTCTACTTTTTAGTGTATCTTTTCATTGTGTAGGGCATGTAGAGTTCATAGAACTATTCAACTTCAGTGGAGTTTTCTTGCTTAGCTCCGCTCTAGTCCACTTTTTATGTAGTAAACGCCCAGAATCTTTGCACTTTGTGCAAGCGCCATCAGAAAGGAGCAAACAATGCCGAGATCGGATAGTTGAGAAGTGATAAAAGTTGTTTGTTCGATAATGTCTTGTTTAGAATATGCCTAAAATAACTTGTTTGATCAGTTTTTTTCCGGAAGACTAGCAAACCCTTGCAACTGTTTTTGCCTTACACCAGGACAAGGAAATTTCGATAAAAGAAAATTGACATAGGTTTTTATTTTTACTCCCTCATAACTTTGTGAGAGATCTGGGGCAGGGATACCATAAATATGAACATCTATAACAAAATTATTTTTAAAAAAATCTTTAAATTTTAAATTAGATGGTATCATTTTCAATGAGTCCAAATACAACTGAGTTTTACGGGCACAACATGGCTTCAATTGTGCCGATGTGCCTAAACTCAAACTCACAACTGAGTTTTCGGAATTCTCTATTAGGCACCATACAAGATTTATGAGGGTCAAAACTCAAACTCTTCTTTCGGAACGTTGCCGCGTTGTGCCCGTATGCATTTAGCAGTTCCTTTTTAGGCACCTGATAGCTATTTTGCATCGAGTGGTCGTGATTTTGGCAAATCGTGAGGGCTTGTCCATGCACGAAGTCCAACAATATTTCGGACCACTCCTTCTCTAGGACATTAAACTTTGCTAGCTTGATTTCAAAACGTTTTAGATAGTCGTCGATGTCGTCCTTGTCTTCTGCAAAAGGTTGTATTTTCTTTTTCATCCATGCGGCGCTACTATGGCATTCTGTGTTGGCGCTATTGTTGCTGTTACCGTCGGTGGGCACACTTACACCAGCCTCTATCCTCATCTGTTTAACTTGAATTCTTACTTTCTTTTTCGCCTCTTCCCTTTTCTCCCTCTCTACACGTTCCGCCTCTCTAACCTTTTCCCTCTCCAACTTTTCTGCCTCTCTTTTTTCCGCTCTATGCTATCTGCTTCTTCTTTTTCTTTGACTCTTTCAGCTAGCTTTCTCTCTCTCCAAGCGTTCTGCTTCTCTAATTCTCTCCTTCTCCAAGCGTTCTGCATCTCTAATTCTCTCCTTCTCCAAGCGTTCTGCTTCTCTAATTCTCTACTTCTCCAAGCGTTCTGCTTCTCTAATTCTCTCCTTCTCCAAGCGTTCTGCTTCTCTAATTCTCTCCTTCTCCAAGCGTTCTGCTTCTCTAATTCTCTACTTCTCCAAGCGTTCTGCTTCTCTAATTCTCTCCTTCTCCAAGCATTCTGCTTCTCTAATTCTCTCCTTCTCCAAGCGTTCTGCTTCTCTAATTCTCTACTTCTCCAAGCGTTCTGCTTCTCTAATTCTCTCCTTCTCCAAGCGTTCAGCTTCTCTAATTCTCTACTTCTCCAAGCGTTCTGCTTCTCTAATTCTCTCCTTCTCCAAGCGTTCTGCTTCTCTAATTCTCTCCTTCTCCAAGCGTTCTGCTTCCGCCGCCACCATCTGATGCACATAGGCATTTAGTTCTTTGCCGCGCAGTTCTAGTTCCGTATTGACCTCTTGAATCAACGTTTTCCTAAAATCTTCTAGGTCGTAACCTGAAGCAGTTGCCATATTACCTTTAGGTTACTCTCCCTCGCTTGTCAGCTAAATTATCTTGCACCAAAGCTTAATAGCTTACAATCTTTAAGTGAAAACAGATTAGTTATAACATTGAAAAACACACAAATTAAGCATTTTAATGCAAAAAAAAAAGTATATTTTTAATGCTTTATTTACTAAAAGATTATAAAAATTTAGTAAAAAAAAAAAAGGCATGAAATGTACATTATCCGGTACTAACAAGTACTATCCAGATATATTTTTTTTACAATAATAAATAATAATACAGTAGTGAGATATTCAAAGATCATGTCCATAAGCAAAGATTTTAATATTTGAAGTGCAGTTGAACCAAACACACTGAGCATCCACTGTATATTCATATGCGTATATAGTTATGTAATAATAAAAAATTCCATTTTTTTCTTCATTGTGTCGCAGTCATCATTTGACATTTTGTTAAAGTAAAACAAAACAAAATAAAAATATAGAAAAGGAATTATTATCATATTATTGTTTATATTTTTTTAAAATAATAACCTTATAATCATCATAATTAGTTCTATAATTTGCAATTATTAGTATAGCAATAATATATGATAATATTGGTTAAAACAAACAAATCTCTGTTCTAAATGAAGTCTTGATTTATTTCGATTCATATATCAGCAATTGATTCCTACAATGGCATATCCTGCCATGTACACTGGGAGTGTACGTTACAAAAAATTAAAATTTGAAAAGACCATGCTATAAATGTTAAATCTCATAATTAATTATGATACTAGTATACTTTATGTTTCTAAATCAAGTAGTTTTATTTGAAAATATTTATAAAAAAGTGTTATTACTTACATTTTCGAACTGGTTTCATTTTTTTTATATTTTTGACAATGTTGGTCACTTTCAAGCGCAATAAAATAATAAAACGCAACTGTAAAAGTCAAACAGCGCGTGGCAAAATGTAGACAAACGGAAACAAAAGAAAAAAAAGAAAAAACTTAAATAGTTTTTTTATAATATTTTAAAAAAAAAAACGTACACTGCCAGTGTACATAGTAAGATCTGGGCTAATTAGACTTATATAATCACTTCTACCCTTTCCCTTGGTATCCTTGGTACAAGTGTGTCTGACCCGACTGAATACGATGTGCGACACACGCACACTCAACCGACTACGTGTTACTCAACAAGAGTCGCCGGTAATTAGACCAACCTGTCTATTTACAAATACTAAAATTACAAATGGGCAGTCAGGTTTCACCTCGATTGTCCCTCAGATCTAGTCTAGATTACGCTAGATCTTAGTTACTTCTTACCTGCTTTCACAGCCAGGAGTGTATATAACTAAATTATGAAAATAGAAAAGATAAACACCAAACTCTAGATCTAGTTCTAATGAATGAGACTTTCGTCTGACAGTAAGACTTAAGACGGGAGTATTGCAAACAATTAATACACGACGTTACTACAAAAAAAAAATGCTTAACTAAATGATTCACTTTCACATACTCGACGAATTAACAGCTAAACGTATACATGGACCTCTTGCTAGATTACATCTGATTTTAAGGATATCCCCAATCCACCCCGATTTAACCTGGTAGTGATAATCTAGCGAGTGGTCACTTCCCTACAGACTCTAATTATTCTAAGGAGAAAGTAGTTAAATAACACTTATCTGTCCAAGAAGAGACGATAACTCTACAATCAGTCTTGGGTCCACTCTTCCTACGCTAACGTCTGTCCCGGCGGCAAGGCTCACGGCGATGTCTTCACTAACGCTCTGGTAAGTACAGCGAATGTTTCGGCTCTCCAAGGTCATTCGGTGCTGGTCTGCAACGGCTCCGGTTCTTCGGTGGTACGGCGTCTGGTTCTGGTGATCTGTCGTCTGGCTCCGGTTCTTCGATGGCGTAGCGTCTGGTTCCGGTTGCTGGTTTCGACGCAGGCACATTGGTTCCAGGTGGTCGTCTGTACAAAGCGAAACTGGAACGGTCCAACAGTCGATACAGCGACAAAGTCAGAGTCCAGTGATATCTGGCTATCTAACGTGTAGCACAGATTCAGCCGAGCAGGAGAGCAATATAGCACTACTGTACTTAAGTGTCGTAGGCAGTACGATGGCTTCTACGTCAAAAGTTCTTTGGCACGACCTCAACGGTCGATCTTGGCCTTGCAGAAGTGACCTTCACTTTCGTTCTCACGATGCCGGGCAGGCGATATCTCCTCAGTACGGCTTTCTTCCCTTCAACATACTGTAGTCTTCTCGATACAGAATTGTAGGCTTCAATACGATGCCCCAACGTAAGGGCGTGTGACAAGGTGGATTAAAATATTGGCCGTTAAGGGTGTCTAGGGGGTTTTATGATTTGAGAACCCACACTTGTACATATAATCTACAGGCACAGCGTTATAATGCAGGCAACAAATACTAAGATGTAAAATTATGTAGTTTATTATACAAGAGAAATATTTAAAAGTTGAAAGGCTGTACAATTGCTAGGAGGGGATCTAGCGTATTTACATGTATAAGTCTATCAACATTAGATGCTATGAGCCAAGTGGTCAGAGTGTCATTAGGCTGGTTGCTTAGCTTTAGGTCCGGTGCTGCACTGATGAGACGGGTGTGGCTGGTACTGACGCTGTCTGTTGGGTGATTGCCCCAGATACCAGGATGTCAGGGAGAAATTTTTTGGAGCACACACCTTAAAAACACTATTCGACAATGTCGACCCTGGGAAGGTACTGGGCTTTGTCCGGGAGGTGGGGTTGTCTACGAAGATCTGATTTTTGAATTGTGACCCTATACTATTTACATAAGATTTTTACCAAATTATTAAATTTTTACTACCTTTACTATTTTAACTGTAAATAGACCTTGTTTTTAATGATTTAACTGTATAGAATTTAGCCCTTGTTATGTAAAGGAAGAGTGATCCTTAAAGGATTACGGGCACGACATGGCCTAAATTGTGCCGATGTGCCTAAACTCAAAAACTCAAACTCTGCCGGTGGGCTGGCGTGGTGGATCCAGGCTCCGGGTGCAGTCCAACGATGTATAGCTGCAGAGCTCAGCTGCGGCTACCATTCAGTCAAGCCAGTGACGAGTCTGTGGCTAGCGTTGTTGCTTGGACACTTATAAAGATAAGTAAGACTGGTATCTGCAGATCTTGTGCCAACAAATCTGGCATCAGCGTTAGGTTGATAAGACTTCAGGCGGGTGTTGCCTATAAATAAAAGCACCAATCCAAAGTGTAAGAATGAAAATATGTGGAGCTCAAGCAAGAGACCGATGCGCTCCCTGTAGGCTCTCCAGCAAGAATGAGATCGGACGATGAAATTTTCTCCTTATCCACGTGGCGAGGGGGGGGCGATAGGGCTGCAAAGGTGGTGTAGACTATCTGGCATTATTTGATAAAGAGATCCCCGTCTTCGGGGATAGACATTGTGCGAAGGCGCGAATTGAAAAGACCAGGAAATCGGTCGATTCGCGTCCTTTTGTCTTCTGCCTAGGTGGGCAGAGGATGTGAAGGGGAGATTATCAGAGCTCGGCCAGATGAAGGGAGGTTATACATTGACATTAGCTAGCGCTAGACGACCGGGGAAATCGCCCGAGGTGTTGAGTTGAATGGGCTCTTTGAAATGACCAGCCGCTCCCGGAAGGGGGGGGGGGGTCAATGGATGTTTGCCAAGATAGATGGAGGGAGTGTACTCTTGTCATGAGTCTAGTGTGGCACATGTCAAGATGGGGAAGGTAAAATGTGACATGGGTGCCAAAGGGGGTGGGGTCGGATTGGAGGGGTGGTGGCTGTGTTTTTAGCGCTTGATGGGCTAAAGTAGTAAAATCGATGTTTAAATATAGTAATTAAAACAATTAAATGCTTGGACCTGAGTGATACCTTGAGTTAGCTAAAACGGTTTATCACAGGGCGTTTACAAATTACAAATGTATATCTCGTTACCTCCCAGGTCTACGAGTCCAGGATCTCACTGGCTTTCCTTCGCCGACGTGGCTGTACAATCAGGGTCTAGCTGCAGACTAGGCCGATGACGTTAACTTCTGCCTCCTTGTCAGGATTGTGTTAAGGCCTTAGCTCGTTTACCCGGGCCCCTGACATTCAACAGGCACCTTCGTGCTTACAAATAAATAAGTGATTCACTGTTGACAATGTAATTGTTTAATGATATGAATATAAGTTATGATGACAACTGATGGAGTAATGACATTGCATTTGAAACATTCTAATATTGTGGATATATTAATTAAACAGTAATTCTACACCTTGCTGTCCGACAACGTGACACACAAATGGTCGCAATCACACCAAAACACACTGCTGAATCTAGTATTTAGTGTAGAACTCCAATCCCATACTAACTCCCTGTAGAGACATAAATAAAGACAAACTAAAAGAACCAGTCTAGTATACTATGGCATCGAAAACAACTGCGAAATGCTGTCATGCCTTAGATACTCACCCTAAACAGGGGAACACAGAAGAATCTCAAAGAAAACGTTTCACCAGTATAATAACAAAAACACTCCATCAGCTTACAAGCAAGGCAACAAAAAGAATTGCGTTCAAAAATTGTGCACTTAATACACATTGGTGCTAGAATGCCATAACCTACGCACCGACACTCCTCCTAACAGAAGGCTTCTATACTTCTGGATGTTGATGCCAGTAAGCTCCGAGTCGGGGGTCGCCAAGTTGTTATGGCTCTTCCGTGGTGTCGAATGTAATCAATGCAATAATCATGAGGTAACCTTCAACTAAATCAGGAACACCGGCGAAATGCCAAACAATCAATAAAAGTAGTCGACGCTAGCATCAAACAATCATAAATACTTTAATATTTAAGAAGGGATCCTTCCAATGTCTTTCAGTAAAGCCGTATCTCTATTATTTGTTATTTCTACTGCTCCACACAAAGCGCCTTGTTTGTAGCGTAACTTAGAGCGTTCTTGTTTTTTAAAGATCTGTCACGTCACTTGTCGCTAAGTAAAACTTTCCCCTTATTCCCGAAACAAATACTAAATTCTAATCATGTCATAACACAACATATCCAAAAAGTGCACTAGAGAAGTTGCAGACCAGCTAGCCACCAGTGACCACAGACCCATATTGATCAGCATCGATACCTCCTTCAAAATATCAGAAAACTCCACCATCCCCAGATGGAACTACAAAAAAGCCAACTGGCACCTGTTCTCAAAGCTCACAGACCTATACACAAGTTCAATAAACTGCAAATCAAATCAGGTTAATAAGTCATATTCAGTTTTCTCCAAAGCACTCCTCCTAGCAGCTAAGGAATCAATTCCTAGAGGAGCAAGAAAAGATTATATTCCCAACTGGTCTGATCACCTACAACAACTCCACAATGCCACTATTGAAGCCAGAAACACAGTAGAAAATAACCCTTGTATTGAAAATAACATAAATCTAAAAGCAGCTAACACAGTTAAAAAAAAAATTACCTTTCCGCTATGAGGAAAAGTTGGCATGAAAAAAACAGAACAACTAAACGTAGATAGAGACGGCCACAAACTCTGGCGTATACCCAAATGTCTCAACCAGGAAGAAAACAGAACAACTCCTATAGTAACAGAAAAGGACAACAAACCCCTGAAAGGCCAAGAAGCAGCAAATGAATTCATTAAGTTTTTCCAAAGCGTAGGACAAATAGAAATCACTGAAGGTAGAAATAAAGATTTAAACTCCCTAAAATTAAAGAAAACAATTCAGCTTACTCCTTGGGAATGACCACAAATCTTAAAATGAAGGAACTAGATGGAGCCCTAAAAGTCCTCAAACCAAAACAAGCCCCGGGCACAGACAAAATATCTAATGACATGCTTCTTCACTTAGGTTTTCAAGCCAAAAGAAAACTGCTACAAATATTCAATGCAAGCTGAAATCAGGCAGAATTCCAAACATCTGAAAAAAGCCATTATGATCCCTATACTAAAGCAAAGCAAACCAAGAAATAAACTGGATAGCTACCGTCCCATCAGCCTCACTAGCTGTACTTGCAAACTGATGGAAAGAGTGATAAATAGAAGACTGACATGGATCCTTGAGTCAAATAACCTACTCACTGAAGCCCAGGCTGGCTTTAGAAAAGGTAGATCAACAGAAGATCAAATCGCCTTCATCACACAAGAAATAGAAGATGGCTTTCAAGAAAAGAAACAAACAACAATTTTGTGGGTTGACTTAGAAAAAGCATTTGACAAAGTCTGGGAACAAGGTCTCTTACTCAAGCTTATCCAGCATCACATATCCCACAGAATGTACAACTGGATAAATGAATATCTAAATCACAGAAAAGCCTTAGTTTGCATGCAAGGACAAAGAAGCCACACAGTGGGTATAAAAAATGGCGTCACCACAAGGAGGAGTCCTATCCCTAACACGTTTCCTAATATTCATAAACGATCTAAATCAAAACCTACCAAGAAAAGTTAAAAGCAGCATGTATGCAGATGACCATGCCTTAATTAGCACAGAAGAATATGTAGGAACATCGAAATTTCGATTACAAGGTGCTCTTGATAAACTCAATAAATGGTCCAAAGACTGGGGCATGTCTATCAACACAAAAAAGACAACACATACCATATTCTCACTGTCAACAAAACAACAAACAATAAAATTAACATTAGATAAGGAAGCTTTAGAAGAAAATGACAGCCCTACATATCTTGGAGTCACCTATGACCCGAGACTAACCTGGAAAAACCAAATAGATAAAACACAGAGCAAAGGCATCAAGAGACTATCCCTCTTGAAAAAAATAGCTGGCACAGATTGGGGAGCTAATCACAACATCTGAAAAAGACCTATACCAGTTACGTAAGACCTGTTCTAGAAAATGGTTCCACAGCATGGGGCTCAGCAGCCCAAACCAACCTAAGAAAAATAGACAAGGTTCAAAATATTGGTCTAAGGATAATGACAGGAGCAATCAAAACAAAACCCATAAGAGCTATGGAGGAAACCGCTGCCCTGATCTCAATGGATGAAAGAAGAGAAATAAAAATCCTTTCCCAATTCACTAAATTGGAAACCTTAGAGAGGCACCCACTCAGAACAAAAATCCACAAAACTGGCACTAAAAACCGTCTCAAAAGGACCAATTTCATACAGGAATCTCACCAACTTGAAAAAATAACTTTGGAATCCTCGATACACCATAATGAATCTCCACCCTGGGACGAAAGCCCTCTTCTTACTATAAGGGGCCATATTGAAAACATATTAAGAAAATCTGACTACAGACCAACCGAGTTCAAGGAAATAGTGAGCGGTTTTATACAAACCAATTATCCTAGCAATCAGTGGATCAGAGTTTACACGGATGGCTCATCCCATAAAGCCACCACTAATGGAGGAGCTGGAATACTCATCGAATGGCCAGATGGAGAAAAACTAGAAAAATCCATTGCAACTGGAGAGCTCTCTGACAGCCACAGAGCAGAAAGGGAAGCACTAGAACTAGCTGCTACCATGCTAGCAAATCATCCAAGTTCCCCACACATTCAGATTGTCTTTCTAACAGATGCGAAAACAACCCTCCAAAGCTTGCAAAACTCTGATTCCTCTTATATTAAAAACAGCACTTACAAAGCTCAACAACGACAGCAAAAAAACTGTTATTCAATGGATACCAGCTCATATACAACTAGAAGGAAATGAGAAGGCTGACACACTCGCCAAGAGTGGGAGAACTAACTCACAAATAAACTCTGCACTCTATCCAGAAGAATTGAAAAAATTAATTGTAAATAAAATAAATGAGAAATGGATGAGCTCTCATCCAAATCACAAGAAAGATTCCGCTTACTATAAGCTATCCCGGCAAGATCAACGTCTAATCTTTCGACTCAGGACCGGACATAACAGAATGCGACAACACATGTACCGGAAGCTCTAAATTGGAACCATGTATAGTATCACTAGAGAATGCCGACCACGTCCTCCAAAACTGCTCTCTTTATCAAGAGGCCCGTATAAGACACTGGCCCCAAAACACCCCAATAGAAAGAAAACTATCTGTAGAGCTCCCTGATTTGGAAACCACTGCGCAGTTCATCTCATGTATTGGTCTAGTCATCTGAACTCTCCAACATAACAATGAGAACAAAGAAGAAGATGTACTTTAAGTATTTCTAACGATGTTAAATCATACTAAGTGCGTGCGTACCTTGTTGAGTGTATTTCAACTGCGAGCTCGAGACATGAACATCACGTGGCAAGAATGAACAGGTACCAACAGGAACGAAGATTCAATGAAAATTCAGTAACGTTTAATACAGAATGGGCCACAGTCTAGTCCGTCACTAACAGCGATGTTTACCACTCAAGAGTCTAGCAGTAACTGATAACTCAAAGTCAATCTTAATCTCTAACCCAAAGTCTATGTCGTCACTATAGAATGTACGTTCACTGTCGGTCTAACAAAGTGCACAACCCAACTAACTCAACTAGCTATCTAACACACCAGCAAACTTACCGCTACGACCAGATTACCAACGTTATCATTGCGTCAACCTCTCGCGCTTACACGATATCGGACAACCACGATACTTCTACTACCAAGTTTTGACCTTCCTTAATACCTAACCGCCTTAGCAACGTCTGCTAAGTTCTTAAACCTTACATGTCCAATACCCATGGACTTCCCGTTTGCCTCTAATACCTCTAAGGCTCGCTTACTAGAACATGCTTGTTAGCACTCATTACAATATGAATAATCACAGATTATTTTTACTTCTGACCTGTGCTTCTGCCAATTTGTTCATGATACCCCACGCCTGTCTCATGTCACTTGTCTTAATCGAGTCTTCCAGCTTGGTGCGGTAGTTTCTCTTCCCTTCCTCAAGAGCGACCTTGAGATTTCGTTGACTTTTTTTTTCCTATCCTGTCTGTCGCCACTCATATATACTCTTTTCTTTTTGATGATTTCTCGTTTTATTTTTGCAGTGACCCTTGGTTTATTGTTGGGGTAGATCTTGATACTCTTAGTACTGATACACATGTTTTCACAGAATTTGATGTGGTCTCTTTAAACAAATTCCAGTTGGTGCAGTCTAGACAACCCTGTAGTCTGAGAAAGTTATCTTGCGTCCATTCTTGTACAGTTTTTTGAATGACTTTGCAGTTGTACTGTTTTGTGGTCCGATGATCCTAGTGGTGGCTTTTCACGAGATGTAAATGCTCCTTTGATATTACAGTAACATAAGTCCAGAGTTCTGTTCTCTCTTGTTGGACATAAGATGTGTTGATAGACGGTGGGTAGGTCAACCTTAAAGCTGCATTTACATGGTCGTAGCGTACATGGGCACATCCTTTTTTGTTTCTAATTGAGTGGACGTTAGCTAGAATAATCGTAGGATTATTGAATAGACTGTGAATAGACCTTGCTTTTAATGATTTAACTGTATGGAATTTAGCTCTGGTGATATGAAGGGAGAGTAATCCTTAAAGGATTACGGGCACGACATGGCCTAAATTGTGCCGATGTGCCAAAAACTCTAAACTCAAACTCATAATCGTAGGAAGTGATGGGCGAAAACCTCTTCTTCTCAGCCTTTGTTGTAGTCCTCCTTTTTTTTCTCTTTTCATTGTACTAACAGAGGAAGGGTACAGAGAATTTATATGTGCATAACATGGTGGAGGAGGCTTCCTCTTTAAATGAAGTTTGAGGAGTTTGTCTCTACCGTAATGGATAGATCTAGGACTAGATCGGCCGCCATCGTGGGTCGCCATTTTCTTCTTTTTTTTTTATATTAGAATAACTAAAGTTGAACAAATCTAGATCTAGTAACACATGTAATGTAAATGCTGGAGCCCACCTTGAAAGACAGAAGTCATCATCTACATAACTAATAAGAAATGAACATCCAAAATACATCCATCAAAGCAATAATAGATTTCAATTTGAAAGCACAAATTGCAAGTCGCCACAGTGCAGCGCCATTAAAAAAAAAATAACCACACAATTGTCAGAAATATTCCAAAAAAGACTATATTTTGAACTGAATTATCTAGCCGATATTTGTTTTTAAACTCAAGATCTCAATCCGGTCCTTGTTTCAGAAGTTCGGAGATTTCTTTCGAAACTGCGACAACCCTTTAATGTCTCTTAGTATCTTTCGCACCAGACGAGATTCGTTTTTTGTCAATCTCGTTATGAACACTATCGAGATTAATTTCGATCTGAGGATTCAATAGTTGGGATGGCAACAAAAAAATTATTTTTACCTACTATATTGCTCATATCGGGTGACCATTTCTTGAACTATCCCGTCGAAGAAAGAAAAAAATTTGCATCCGCAGCTCTTTCTTAGGTTTATACAGAATCTTCACCTTTTTCGCTTGGCATCTTTGTCTTGTGGCCAATACTTCTATGGGGTTCTGCACTAATCACCAGATCTGACCACATTCATTCCGTTTAAGCGCGTAGTCTTGAATCGACCAGCCTTGTTTTTGAAGGTAGTCCTTTATTTCAGTTAATACATAAATCCCAAGGTAGGTGAGAAAATGAAAGACTGCATAGAAACTAATTATCCGCCTGCTTCAGATTTAGTAGAAATGTTTTCATCTGTACTTGTCAATAGCTCTACATCTGAGCTAGAACTATTTGCGCCACTCATATTTTCAGTCTTTGAGCAACGCCCATTGTTTACATGACAGTATTACAATTAACTAGTTTGCAATAGTTTTAAAAAATACAAATAGAGAATTTCAATTAAAAAAATATCATTGTCACTGCTCAGTGGTCATTAAAATTTATAAAATGATGTAATTTTTTTTTTCAAAATGTCTGAAACTAAATGCACACTAGAATGTGTTGTTTTTACTGAGAAAATGTATCTTTAATTTGATGCCAATAAATACTTGATGCCCCGTGCGGCCGTACCACCCGCACATGGCTAGCTACGCCACTGGAACAGAATATATATTTAATACAACTCAATCAGAATGAACTTTTAACTGTAAAGAAGGCTATCCGATGTTTAACAAATAAATATACAACAAACTACGCATCAGCATTATCCTGTCCTTCTACTATTGGTCTCAAAACTCAGGCTTCTGACAACAATAACAACCTCTCAGGGGACGTCACTCTACCCCAACCAACGGACCAAAGAAATAATAACAAATAAACCTAGAAATCGTTCACTCTTACACCCAAGATTCTATCAAGTGTCATCCACAATACTAGATCTACATACAAACACAATCACCACACTCAGATTTGTTTATATTGGCGCAAAAAAAGACACTGACCAGGGTTATCTTTCAGAGGAGAGCTAAACATCCCCTACTCCTTATTGTATGTGTCGGTAATAAGGAATATTTTTCTTACATGCGTTCTAGCAACAAGAAAATAAAACGAAGGTGTGCATGTTTGTGAATTTTTGCCTTGTATTAAACACCATTT
Organism: Biomphalaria glabrata; assembly: GCF_947242115.1. NCBI lineage: Eukaryota > Metazoa > Mollusca > Gastropoda > Planorbidae > Biomphalaria > Biomphalaria glabrata. The sequence goes on along the minus strand of NC_074720.1, from coordinate 28,077,379 downwards.
AGAAAGAAAGCTAATTTCATTTTTTAATTCTATTGACTTATGATATAATGGAAAACCTTACAGTAATACAGTAAAGTTTAAAATCACATAACAGAAATCAATCCAAACGATTGCACTTATCTAACCAAAGACAAAAAATGCTGGAGTGTTAACTCATTCATTGCGGAAGCGTCTAGCGGATAGGCCATAGAGGCATAGACGGTCTGTCTACCCCAAAACACACGGAACGTCTATGGGATTGACGCTCTTAGCCTACCTTTGTTTCGCTGCATTTTGAAGCCGAAATTTTAATCTTTTCTTTACTTCACTTTTTTTTTTTTTTTTTTTCATAAAAGAGTACGTGAAGCTTTGTTTATAATTAGAGTTTCACGTGTTGTGCTTTGTTTAGCCTTTTACAAATATTTTTTTTGACTATTGTTTATTTGTTGTCATCGTTGGCATGGCCACACCAGGTCCCAGTGGCACTCGTAAACAACCTAAAAGGTATAGCGCTGAACAGGCCTTACAAATGTTTTATAATTAGTCAATTATGGATAGTGATAATGAAGATCTAGATCTATTATCAGATGAATCTGAATACAATAATTATAATAGAAGTGTAAATAGTGGAGAAGATAGTGATTCTAGTAGTTCTAGGTGTGATGAATCTCCTAAGGCAAGAGCTAAGCTTTTATCCCTTGTGCAGTCTTGCACTGGTGGTAAATCTCAGAATTCAACTGGAAATAATATTTTCACAGAATGAGGTAATAGATCTAGATCTGCTGTTACTAGATCTAGTGACACTAGTGTTACTTTTGATGAATGGGTTGAAGCTACTGTAGGTGAATCTACAAGCAATGATTTTTCCATTTTTGCCTACTAAAGAGCCATGTATAAATACAAGCCTAATCAATGAATCATCTTCAGTTCTTGACTGTTTTTCATTATTATTTGATAATAAGATTATAAATATTCTGATTGACTGCCTCAACAGTTATGCAGAAAAGAGAATTATGCAAAGAGAAGAAGATCAAGGTACCATGACTGGCATCCAGTTTCTAAGTACGATATTTATAATTTTTTTGCTGTTATATTTGCAATGGGTATCAACAAAAGACAGGCACTAAATGATTTCTACCATTGATTTGTTCTATACACCATTCTTCGGTGAATTGTTCAACAAAGATAGGTTTCTAATTTTGTTTTCTACTATGCTACATTGTGGTAAAGCCAATGCAGAAGGTAAAACAAAGTTAAACCTTTTATCAACAAAGTTATAGAAACATTTAACATAGCCTTTATTCCATATCAACAAGTCTCCATTGATGAGATGATAGTTGGATTCAAAGGAAGATGGCGGTATAAGCTGTTCAACCCTTGTAAGCCTTCCAAGTATCATAGCAAAAGCTTTGGTTTATAGCTCCACTGGATATGTCATCAACCTTCTTACATATTATGGCAAGAATACATCTTTTGACCCTGAGGCGGATACAGAAGGAGGTCAGTGTCATGGTGGGATTTCAGCTCGTTGACTTCGGGGTAGACACAAGTTCCTTGAACTCCCAGGTTCCCCACCTCGACAGTTTCAACCCAAGCTAATAATATCGGCATCGAAGCAGTGACTGGCTAACACTGAATACAGGTTTTCAGTTGAACATTTAGTCAATACAACAGTTGTTCAACGATAACAATCAGTTCACTTGTATTCGTTAACAACAAAATCGTAAGTTTATAAATTTAATAACCAAATGAAATGTTAGGATATAATGATCAATGAATAATAAGATCTAGTAGCATTTACAAGTAAATATAATTTAAACATATTGTTGTAAACCTGGTGGTGACACAGATGGGGGGGGGGGGTAGTGCTGTGTGTTTTAAGCCTACCTAGGACGAGCGGTCAACCGAGACCAGTGACAGTACACGCCAGTTCGGCAAGGACCAGTGTCGTAAATATTACGCACGCAAGTCACGGCGAAAGTGATCAACTGGAGTGGTCAAGAAGGTTCGAGGCCAGTAGAGACACTATATAAGAGCGAGTGTGTCAGAATCACTTCACTTCACGTTACCTCGCAATGTGACCAGTACGAGGCGAGAACCAGCACGGTGTGTGAAGTCAGGCGGAGCAAGACTAGGTTTTTGTAAAGACAGTGTTAATGTTGTTGCCAATTGCGATGTATTTGAAATTAAACTGACTGATACTTTGGAGCCCTGAGTTGGGAGGTTCTTTAAGTTCGTTGTGTCGTGTGGTGCAGTTAGCAGAGAGCCTGGATAGTAGGAGAGATCGTAACAATATTACTCAAATAACATAGCACACCTTAATTCTCAATGTCACCATTGATCAGGGACCGGAGAAGCCAGACCATACAATCACTATCACACTTGGCTCCGACAGAGTCCCAAGCCTGCGTCTCTAAATAATAAAAAATAAACATTCCTTGAGATCGACATTCCCAAGGTCATAGGACCAACGAATTTCCAGCTACGACTTTCAGAAAGCAGTAAAATAAACTAATCCAATAGTGGGGAAAAAAACACCTAAGAACGCAACTCAGCCAAGTCAGCCCAACCCCAACAAAGGCAACGACGTAATGACAACAAAGCGCACCCTTAGGAACAGAAACTCACGAAACCTTATGGTGCTCAAAAGAAAATACCAAGCAAGAAGTCCAGTCTTTTAAAGAAATAGCGAAAACTGAACTACATAGACAACTGAAATGACTTAAGAACCTTGCTAAGACCTGAAGCCAAAGAACGCAACTCAGCAAAGTCAGCACAACCCCAACAAAGACGTAATGACACCCTTAGGAACAGACACAACCTTCAGATAATGTTGCCGCAATGAACAAACACCCCTCATAAAAATATTACAACATTGAAATGCATACAAAGTAATACATACTAAATACATATATATATATACACAATACACAAAAATATTTATACAAAAATAGTCTATCTGTGAGAGTCACAATAGTCTTGAAAACAAGTCCGCTAGTATATAGTCCTCGCCTTTGATGTGACACACGTCGAAGGTATAGTCCTGGAGCATTAGAGCCCACCTCGTAACACGGTGGTTCGTGAAGTTCGTGCTCCGATGATAAGCCAAGGCCTTGTGGTCAGTCTGAAAATGAAATTTTTTGCCAGCCAGGTATCTGTCCAGTTTTCTAATAGCAAATACAATAGCCAAACCTTCTCTCTCGATGATGGAATACCGAGGCAACAACTTTCGGCTCACATACTTGACGGGATGCAGAACACCATTCACGCACTGGCTCAGTATACCGGGGATTCCTTTGTCCGAAGCATCGGTCTGAAGAAAAAATGGCAATGAAGGATCAGGCAAACGAAGAATGGGGTACCTACACAGATACGCCTGCACCCTGCTCAAAGCCTCCGCGCACTCATGATTTCAGTGCACACTAACAGACGGACCCTGACACAATAGATCAGTAAAAGGGTAAATCAGATCAGAGAATCTCGGTATGAACCTGCTGTAATAATTTACCAACCCAATGAGACTACGAATCTCCTTTTTTGTTGTGGGCGTTTTAAACTCTAAAATTTTCTTGACATTACTAGGATCAGGCTTAACAACCCCCTGCCCTACATTATGTCCTAGAAATTTAACATTAGTGAACCCCACCTCTAATTTGGCTGGCTTCAACGTAAAGCCATTTTCCCTTAGAGCGCCGAAAACATTACGGACACTCTTCAAGTGTATATCCCAATCTTCACTGAAGATACATATGTCATCAAAGTAAAATAGAACGTTATGCAAACCTTGCAACATACGTTTTACGACTCTATTAAAATGGTTTGGGGCCCCACTTAACCCAAAAGGTAAATAGTGTAACATATAATGTTCCCCCAATACACGAAAAGCTGTGCATGGTTTACTTTCCTCACTAATGGGAATCTGCCAGTAACCTTTGGTAAGATCAACCAATGTAAAATATTTAGCCTTATACAATTTATTAAACAACTCCTCCTGTTCCGGTATCACTTCTGCCGGAATCTGAGTTACATTATTAAGTTTTCTGAAATGTATACATGGTCTTAACGACCCATCTTTCTTTTTAATGATAACTACAGCGGGTTCGTCGGACCTATTATTCCTAATTCAAGCATGCTGTCAACTTCCTGTTTAACTTTATTCCTCATATGTATGGGTGTGACAGGTTGGGGAAAGTGACGTGTGTTTGGCGTGTTTAATGTCTAGGGGATGATTATTTTTGAAACTATCACACCAACCCGTCAGCATATAAATCGGGAGCAGGCACGCGACGAGGCAAGCAATAAAAGGAAATATACAAAGTTAAACATGAAGAATATTTATTTACATAAATATTTACATATAAGAATAAAAGGGTGAGGGTTTGCATCTATCTCTAATCAATAATATCTCTAATCATCACTCTTGCACTTAATAAGAGAGTATGTCACTATGTCCTTTGACTTAGCTGGTTGTCCTGTTGATCTCGCAGCTGGCTGTGTCCTGGCTTGAGGTTCTGCAGCTGGAGGGGGCGCTCTATCGGATAGAGGGACGCCGGTGATTCAGTTCTTGTGGAGTCTCAATCCAAAGTTCTGATATCTATAGTGGGCACAGTAGGGCGGGTGGCCGGCTACCGTGGGCACAAGGTTACTGCGGGCAGAGCTGATCTGCCGTGGGCAGCGTAGTTGACAGGATAAGTCCAGTGAGTTGCAGATGGTTTGGCGTAGCTATGACGTCTCGCACACATCTGGGTCGATAGGGACGTCGCACCTAATAAGTTGACAGGTGGGCTGTTGAATAGGCGGGCAAGGCCGATAGCGCCAAATAGTAGGGTTGAGTAGATCCACGTAGGCAGTAGAGGATACGCAATAGCAAGTGGGCAAGTGATCCGATAAATAGGCAAGTGCAGTGCTGAATAGCACTAAGCACAAAGGGAGACACCTGAGGGAGGCTGCGGATAAATAAAGACAAGTTAGGACATGTCTCTCGACTGAGGTGCATTCGTCAGATTGGTAAAATTGCTTTTGAGTACAATGAGGAGATGATGACAAATGGGATTTGGAAAACAGATAGCTGATAGTAGCAATATAACATATACATAAAATGGGAAATAATAATATAAAAATGCACATATAAGGGGAAATAATCTTAAATAAACAACACAAGTTGGAAGAGAGAAAAAAAAGGGGGGGGGGAAATGGGCGATGGTCAGCGACCATGACGGTTTGTTTACATACGACCGTCGGCCGAGAACAATGGAGCGCGCTTGAATGGAGAGGGTGTCCGTTCTAGGGGCGCAACTCTCGTTAGAATAAAATGAGTAAGGGGGAGATAATTCATATATCTTCTCTAAACGCAGTACCAGTGCGCTAGTAAAATTATCAAGGCGGTCAGCCGAGATGAAGGAAATAAAATAAGATGTACAAATATATACATGGTTGCATCAACGATCAATTGAGCAACGTAGCATTAATAGATTAATGCAATTCATAAATACATGCATAGGACATGTTTATGTTTTCTACTTACGATAGTGAGAAATACACAATGCACTAATTAAATATAAATGAATTGATAAAATACACATGAAAATATCCAGTGAGAAATATACACAAAAGTAATTAAGTGGAACTTTAAGTTCGGCTTACCACCAGGTATTCCTCTAGGAGTGAGAATAAATGATATAGTCCAGACTCGATTGACAGCGATAGAGAAATAAGAGGGTCTGGCTTGATTTAATCTACCTTATATATAGGCATGGAAAACATGGGCGGTAACAGGAAATGTCCTAGGCTAAGAATTATCTTACACGTGGGTGAATTTGACCCGAGGTGGGAGTCGCACCTTGGAAAGGCCAATGGGCGTGTTGGTCCGCGTGATCTCCTAGATCAAAGAGAGACGTGGGAAAAGGGGGGGGGGTTGACTTCAACTGCGCCCGTCAGACATCCGTCCGGTAAGATCAAAGAGACTGTGTTTATCTTTACCCCGGTCAAGGGAAGATAAATGAAAGGACGCCAAGGTGGCGGACCCAGTCTAGCTTGAAGAGGTAAAGGTGGGGCGGGTGAAGAAAGTGGGGAAAGGACGGGGTAACAACTAAAATAAAATAGTAATATATAATATGTAAATAAAAATAATGATAATAATAATTAATGCTGTGATAAAATTGAGTGACTCTGACAGCAAGCTTTTGACTTGTCACAATGGGTACCGCGTATGGCCTTAGTGCAATAGGCTTTGCATCTGTTAGTGTAATAGAAAATTCCTCTACTTTGGCTCTACCAGGCGAATCTGAAATGATATCCCTAAACTCATTTAGAACATCATCAACCTGTTTTCTCTGTACTTAACTAAGATCTGGGTTTATTTTGACCTGCGCCAAGATATTCCCGTCTGACTTCTGGCTAACTTCCAACGTTGGAATGTTAGGCAGCGTATCTTCCTTAGACAACCCTTCAGTATCTATGTCTTCGTCGCTCACGACAGACACCATATTGGCTGACAAAAACTCATTTTCATCACCAACAGAAATTATTACTACCTACATCATCTACTTTCCCTACTCGACAATGATACTTCATGAGCCTATTAATATGGTACACTTTCAGCTTCTCGTCCTTCTGTACAACAAAGTTAAACTTCGACATTTTTTTGACAATTTTATACGGGCCCTGCCAAAATACAGACAACTTATTGTCTCTTTGCGGTTTTAAAACCAACACACAATCTCCCGTATCTATGTCACGATTTGATGAATACTTATCATAATGGACTTTATATTTCCTTTTATTTACCTGGTCATACTTACTAGCAATAGCGATAACAACAGAAATTTTTTTTTTAAAGTCCAATTGGTAGCTAAATACATTTTTATGCTCCGTTTCTTCCTCATTATTTGCAAAACACGTTTTAAAATAGACAATGGACCCCTCATTAGTCTACCATAAACACGTTGAAACGGAGACACACCAGTTGTCTCATTAGGAACTTCCCTAAATGCAAATAATGCAGCAGTTATCTTTCTATCCCAGTCCCGTGGCTAAGTTGTGTAACCTTTCTTAGGAACGACTTCAAAGTCCCATTCAGTCTCTCAATTTGACCATTCGAGGAAGGGTGAAACACAGTGGAGTGTAACGGTTTAATTGAGAAGAACTCGCACACCTGGTTATACAGTTCCGAGGTAAACTGACCCCCCTGGTCCGATAATATTTCACAAGGCAGCCCGATTCGGCTAAATATGGTAGTCAATGCCTCAATTACCGTCTCTGTATTTACATTGCGTAGTGTTATTGCCTCCGGCCATCTTGTAGCAACATCTACCAAGGTTAGAATAAATCTGTTTTTATTTTCTGTTAGCTCCATTGTACCGGTACCAACAATGTCAATGGCCACCTTAAAAAACGGGGTGGAAATCACATTCATAGGACCCAATTCCACTCTGTCACAACGACGCGGTGTTCTAGCTTTCTGACACACATCACACGATTTCACAAACTCTTTCACATCCCTGTCTAACCCTTGCCAAAAAAAATATTTATAGATTTTGCCTTTCGTTTTTCTTATCGGAAAATGACCCGCCAACATACTCTCATGCGCCGTTCTTAACACAAGCTCTCTCTTAGACGACGGTACAACCAACTGTCTCTTCCTCTCCCTTAAATACCCTATACCAGTGATGCCCAAACTTCGGCCCGCGGGCCAGATCCGGCCCGCAACGTGGCTCAATCCGGCCCGCCTAAACATCTGCACAAAGTGAAGAAAATTTTTTTAAAAAAGGCTGAAAAATGTATTTTAAGTAAGTTAGGAATCATCTTTTTCTTGGATGGATTTCATTCCAATCTAAGGTATTCTAGTATTCATAGGCTATTTTTTTTTTTTAAATGATCAAGACGATGTTTTTTCGGTGACAAGTTGTTTTAGGATGAATCCGCTGCTGTCTTGAGCTAGTCGTGTTCTAAACATCTTGAGTAACAATGGGCATCCATTCTGCATCATTTTTGGAAATATTCTTTTGATATAAAAAAGAATGGTGCGTACCATTTAATATTTGTGCATTAATGAAATGGGAGAGACCGTAGACGTAGGAACGAAAACTGCATTCTGAATGGAATGTAGAAACTTCCGTGAAAAGTGGACACATCTTTGCTTTTGTGGAATAAGCCAGCATGATTTGTACAGAAATGTGGCTGTTTATTTTTTTAATATCGTTACGCTTCTCTATCCTAATCAGGCCTTCTGTAAATACTGCTAAACACACAACACAACACATCAACACAAGAACCTGACAACAAGAGCTCCACAATAATCTGGTACTTTAATAATGGTCAAATCAAACAGCCAATACGACACAATTGGCAACACAATCAACTGCTACAACGTTAGACCGTTCAAATCTACATCCCAATAATTAAGTCTGCCACTGGATCCCTAAACACGCTACTACAAATTTACCAACAATATATTCAGTCTCAATATAAACGCACGCTAAAGGATAATCTGTAAAAACCAGTTTCAACCTATAACTTCCAGAAATCATATCTCTCTCGCCAACTAACGAACTCCTAATACCTATCACAATCGAACCAGAATCTTTCAGCACAGACACAACTTTACCATTTACTCTACCACTTTCAAACTTCAACTTGCCTACCGATCTGTCACGCAACGATTTATCCACATAAGACAATGTTTCCTTCTTACAGGGAGATAAACAATCAAGTCCCTTATTTAAAGAACAATTACAACAATTTTGAACATCAGGAGACCACTCAGTCATCTGTACCTAACCGGTGGGCCAAATGCTCTGTTATTATAGTTGGGTCTCGGTGTGTACGCCCCTGTACCATCTGACCTTCCGTATCCGTTATCAGGAGGACTCCTCTCCATCTCATAATTTTGTCGTCTCGCGCTCGTGCCGCGGATTCTGCGCCCACTACCACCAAACTGTCTCCGATAACGCCCCAACGAAACATTTCTATTTGGGTGAGAGTTTGCAGGGTTTGCGGGTGCTTTCTTAGACCTTCCATCAGCAACAGGGGTGGAGTTAGCTACCGGCGAACGTTGAGGGCATTCAACTGACTTGTGGCCTTTCATGCCACATCCGAAGCAAACAGTGACTTTTCTTTCAACGACCGGCTTAACTGCTTCGCTGCACGCCGCCGCTACATAAACACTTTCTTCTTTGGCAAGCGACGCCCCCGAATTAGCGACCTTAAATCCCTCTATGATATCCAGCATGTTCTCTACCATATTTTGTTTGTTGAGAACTATTTGCCGATAGACCTCCCCCGATACATGTTCAAGTATCCTGTCTTTAATCATGAGATCTTGATCTCATCTACTGTCCTGCCGACATCGGCCATCTTGCACCACTTGTCCAGTGCAGTCCATAGCTCAGTCACATACCCACGGAAGTCAATTCTGCCGTGGTTTGACCCGAAGGAACCTTTTATGGCATGTCTCCGCGTTGATGTCTGCGTGGCGAAGTGCCGTTTTGACATCCTCATATTTATCGCTGAGGAACAAACTGTCCCTCAACATAAAGTTTTTGAGAAATGTCGTCAGTTTGTAGGACAATAGGAGGGGCCACTCCTTGCTATCAATTTTACATCATGCTGCCACGGCCTCAAAGTGCGTCAGGTATGCTAGAAGGTCATCATCTTCCTTCATGCCTTGAAAGTTCTTGTCTAGCCTGTCCAAGACACTCTTTTGTCGCACCTCAACTGCCTGAACTACCACTGCACCTGCCTCTGGCGCCACTTCTCTTTAAGCCGTGTCAGTTCCAGTTCGTCTTTCCTCTTGAGCTCCTCTCTAGCATCTCTCTCCTTCCACCTCTCTTGTTTATCACGCCTGGTCTTCTCCTCTCGTTCATGTCTAGCAGCCTCATCTGACTTCACCTCTCTTCTCAACCTCTCTTCCCCCGCCTTCGCCTCTTTTCTCAACCTCTATTCCTCCACCTTCGCCTCTTTTCTCAACCTCTATTCCTCCACCTTCGCCTCTTTTCTCAACCTCTCTTCACGCTCAAGTCTAGCCGTCTCTCGTTCAAACTCCTCCTTCTTACGCTCGACCTCCTCTTTCTTGGCTCTCTCATAATCCTCTTTCTGCTCCGCCGCATACCTCTCCAACTTCTCACCCTCATAACCAAGAGCACGGCCGTCACTGATGAACTGGGCGGTTAACGTCAACCTAGTCTCCATTTCATAGACTATCAAATAATAATTACAGGCCCTAACAAATACTAATTTAGATGATAGAGAGAAGAAAAAAAAAATGTATTATTACTTAATTACAATGGGGCGAACAGAAACCATGGGCGCTTCGATAAAAACAGGGCTAAGGACTTATCTGCCCAGTATCCCGCGTCGGACGAAGATCGCCTCACACCAGGCTCCGCAGAAGAGAAACGCCACAGAACGCAACTCAGCCCAACCCCAACCAATGCAACGACGTAATGACAACAAAGCGCACCCTTAGGAACAGAAACTCACGAAACCTTATGGTGCTCAAAAGAAAATACCAAGCAAGATGCGCGCGACAGCCAGGCTATACACAATTTTGAAACTCTTCTAAAATATTTAGGCAAAGGCTACCATATTTCCATATTTTTGCAGACAGGTATCATAGAACAAGAAACTTAGTTGATTTTTGACTAATGAAAAGTTTTTATACACCGGCACTATTCAAAGTAATAGGCGGGGATTTCCACCTTAAGTAAAAAATATTTGTGTGCTCTATTCTGACTTCTAGGTTTGGAGGTAGAAACAAACTGTGACAATGATTTAGATTTTCTTCAACATTTTGTTTTCAATTGTATTACCTATGTTGGAAAAAGAAAGGACAGTGATTATGAGCATTGCATTTCAACTATGACTATTTATTTTGTAACTATAGCAGTGAATATCTTGAGCAACATAGTGTTTTAAATGACATATAATCTTTTTGAACATTATGTTTCAACTTTGAGTAGATTTATTTTGGAAATATACCAGTGAATATCTTGGTGAACATTGTGTTTCATATTTGACTATTTATTTTAGAAACATTATGTAGTGAACATCTTGAGAATTGTGTTTCATATTTGACAAATTATGTTGGACATAAGAATGCCTATCTTATGAGCATTTTATTGTGGTCAGAATATAAAATTGACTATTTGAAAAAATATCTTGAACTGTTACTTTTTGAATTAAATATAACAAAGAAATGATATCAAACATTTTGTGCTAATTTCATTTGATATTTGTGTTCTTTTCAACAATTGTAAACAATGTAAGACATTTTTTTCTTACTTTTTATTTGTAAAACCTTTATTTAGGTCATAATATTTAATCTTGTTTAATTATTTGACACCTATATAGACACCTGTATTATTTATTCTGATTCTCCATTTAATTTCCTTTAATTAGATACTAGATATGTTGATGTATCTTAAAAGGTACTAAAGTTATTTTTTTTTTTAAAGTCACATTTGTGTTAATTTTTGCTTCAAAAAAAATACTGTTGTGGGCTAATATCTTGTATGACTTCACTTCTAAACTAGTACATAACAGCCAGCCTATCAACATTTAGCTTCTTTGCCCTAGATAAGCCATTCTTTTTTTACCATCTTAATGGTGATGTTCAACTTCGTTCGGAAAAGACGATGGTCCGTGTATCAGTCGGCCCTCTGCATTACTCTAGTGTGCATACCATCCTTGACATCGCATTGTCTCACTATTGTGTCATCCAACAGGTGACAGTGCTTTGAGCCGTTATCGTTTTAGCTGCCACTACTATGTCTACCAAGGACACCCGGCAAACCTTCTCTCTCAAACAACTGCACACAAAATTATGTGTTTTAAAATCAGAACATGCTGAGTTTTTGAAATGTTTCAAAGTATGTTTGTTTCACTGGTCATTAAACTGTACATGAATGAAAATGAACTTTCCTTGGGTTCACTAAAAATGCTTTAAAAAGCAACTGAGAAACAGCTGTTGAATCTCTGCTGACTTCTTAAGCAAGAACAACCAGACGAGGAGCAATGCTTTAGAGGGAGAGAATGTTCGATAATATAACTGCATATGCGGCTTGCTTGTGTGACTCACTTTCATATCTAAAGTTGTTTGCAAGAAGTGGGTCTCTAGGACTAAGGCACGACCACTATCAATTTCTAGTGAAGATCATCTGATTACATGATGATCGTCTAGATGTAGTAATTCTAGACTCTCTCTCTCTATTTATAATCTAATCAATTATAATCTAATATGGATCTAAGTCTCTCTCTCTCCCCTCTCTATCTCCAGATCTACTCCAAATCTAAATATGTATTTGTATTTTGGGTTTTTGCAACATCGGCACATTTTAGGCCATGTCGTGCCCGTAATCCCTCAAGGGTTAATCTCCCTTCATATCACAGGAGCTAAATTTTATACAGTTAAGTCAATAAAAACAAGGTCTATTCACAGTTGAGATAGTAAAAATATTAAACATGTATTAATTTAATAAAAATCTGTTGTAAATATTATATGTTCACAATTTCTTTGCCCCATCACAAATCAAACCTTCGTAGACAACCCCACCTCCCGGACAAAGCCCAGTACCTTCCCAAGGTTGATATTATCGAACGATGTTTTTAAGTTGTGTGCTCTAAAATGTTTTCCCCTACTATCCTGGTATCTGGGGCAATCAATGAGGATATGTTCCACAGTGAGACGAGAGTCACAGTACTCACAAAGTGGGGTCTCCTCTCTCTTCTGCACAAAGGAGTGCGTGATGTAGGTGTGGCCAATCCTAAGTCTGGACAGGGTCGTGCTTCCACGCTTTGTCAGACCTTTAGATGTGGGCCTCAACCTGACATCCGCCACAATCTGAGTTTGTTGTGGGACTCAGCCTCCCCTATATCATCTTTACCTTCATCCAAACTTTGAAGTTTGCGTTGGAGCCAAAATTGAGGATTTGAATTATTGCTTGTGTTATTTGAATTATTATAGGTAGTATTTTGTTGAGTAGTATTTATGTTGTGGCTGCTTGCGCTGCCTGTGCTGCAGTTTGTGCTATTTGAGCATCAGCTTTTGCTTTCTCCATATCAGCCTTGAATTTCCTGCCTCTCTTTCCTGTCTCTAAAATTCTTTCTCTTCTTTTCTTACTCTATCTTGTCTTTCAATTTCTTCTATTTTTTCTTGCCTTTGTCTTTCAAGGTCTTTCTCTTCTTTTTGCCTTTGTCTTTCAAGGTCTTTCTCCTGCCTTTTACGTTCTATTTCTTTATCCACAACCATAAGCCTAAAAGATAAGCTGCTAATTCTTTTCACTCTCTCATCTTTCCTTCTTGAACAGCGTTTTCTCTGATTTCCTTCAAATCATCATTAGAAGGTGTTGCCATTTGATTAAATACCAGTAACTGGGTTGTAAATTTTACACTACTCACTGACCAATTGTAATTAGATTACAAGTGTTGAGTTAATAGTAACAGTGCTATTTTAATTAGATCTATTTCTTTAATAGATCACTCCTAACTTTGTCCTTTATATTAGTATTTACTATTATGTTACCAAGTTCCAAATTTGAACAGCTGGATGTCGATGGTAAATCCATCGCAGAGTTCATTTGTTGCTCCTGAATTTCATTTGATGCTACCTGTATATATGTCGTCTCCGCTGCCTTAAATTCCCAGTCTTGAAAAATGTCTCTATTAACAGGCCAGATGCCTGTCTTTTCGAAGCCATTAACCGCTGTGGCAAGGCTGGCAGCACGAAGGTAGGCTTTGGCGAAAATGGAAGCAATTTGGGATTAGGTGATAACTCGTCCAGGATGTGACCTCAGCCACACTTGTATTTCAGAGTCATAGTACGTAGTTAGTGGTTTCATGAATGAAACATCAAGGGGCTGCATTCTGTGAGTGCAGTGTGGTGGTAGACAAATCATTGTGATATGGTTTTTGTCTTGCCAGGTTTATTGCATCTAGATTTTTTGTATGTGAGGCATGTCCAGCTAAAATTAGTAAAGCTGGGTTTAACAGACTGGGCTTGACAAAGTTGATAAAATGTTGAAGCCATTGTGTGAATAAATCCAACTGAATCCACCCAGTCTTGTGGCAAGCATAAATGGATCCAGGAGGTGCTCCATCCATTAGCTCCATCTTCATCCGCTGGCGAGGAAAGATGAACATTGGTGGTACATATTCACCAGCCGCACTCCTGCAAATCACTGTTGTTACTGTCCTTCCTCTTTCAGCTGATGACAGGACTCCAATTTGTTTTTTTCCTTTTAGTGTTTTAATTTTTGCATTATTAGATTGCACTGTTGTGATGCCTTTCTCGTCAACCTTATAGATTTGATTTGCTTTATATTTCTTTAAATCAACTTCTTTTTCCAGATGATCAAAAAATTTCCCAACATTGACTTTGTTAAAGGCAGTGGCTCGAGCAGCTGAAGTTGATTCTGGACTTCGTAAAGAAAGTTCTGGGTGCCTTCATAAAATGATATTAGCCAGTCTTTGCCTGCCATTTCATTGTTAATGTTGAAGTCAGTCTTGATATTGTTCATTTTAGCTAGCTGATTAGCCATTCTTCGCACATCAGTGCTAGTTAAACCAAACAGTCTAGCCTCCATTTCAATTATGTAACTGACCAAATCTGCTTCAATATGAGGTGGCAATGTAGGCTTTCTCCCTAAGGGAACATTTACCACTTCGCTGAGTGGTGTGTCAATGCTTTTCACCTTGCGTTCTAAAGTTGCCCTAGGAACACCAAAAGTTTTGCTGGCTTTTAAATAGCCCATTTCTTTGTTTCTAACTGCAGTAACTGCTGCAGTCATTGCGTCAGCCGTCCACTGCTTTCTCATATTTTTTCCGGATGTATGTTCGTGGCATCTGTAAAAAAAAAAATACAATAAAAAACAAACATATAACACAAATATAATTTGTTTGAGAAATTAATTTATCGTGACAAGGGAGTAGATTTCAATATAAGGACTGGCAGTCCAGAACGAATAAAACACAAACAGGCAGCAATCCTGGTAATTTGAATCTAAATCTAAAACTATTCTCTCCATCTAGTTCTCAAGTCTATCAGCTCTATTATATATGTATAACAAAACATCAAAACCAGGAGCATCGAGACACCGGGGTGCAGAGCGAATACATTACAGACAGCCCGGTCATAGTTAATACATATTTAAATACTGTATAGTTCTAGATCCAGTCAATCTAGAAATCTACACTTTTAAATTTTATATTAAAATTAAATATTATACTAGACAACCGTTACCTTAGCAAGACCCTAGAAAAATTAGATCTATTGATCTAGAATTCCAGAGTCAGTAGATCTATCTATTAACGATCTAAATTACTTTAAAATGTTGATCTAGAATAAAAATATTTAAAAATATGTTTCGACTATTCCTTCAGATATTTTAAATTTAATCTAGTCTAGATATAGATCTTCCTAGACCAAACCCTTAGACAGGACCGGGCAGATCAATGATACTAATAATAATTATTAATTACCTTTATATAACTATAGATCTATTTATACCGTAAATTAATTATATAATTATATACAATTCGAGATCTAGAATCTAGTTAGATCTAGATGTAGATTAAGATTTAGATCAAATCTATTATTATTATAATTATTCATTATCAATCATTATGATTGATTAGATCTAATATATAGTTATCATTTTAGTAAATATAATAATGTAGATCAAGATATGAAAACCATTCAAAATGAGGGGGTAATATGAGCTGGTATCCCATTTTACCCCTTCTTTGGTATCCCATTTTACCCATATGGTAGCTACCTACATTTTTTTTATTTACTACTACCACGCTGGGTGCAACACATTTTCAATATTATATTATGCTGAATATTTGCCTACTTATTCATTATATACAACAAAAACATTACAATAAATTACCTTTAGACGAGTTTATGCTCCTTGAAAGATAGTGGTGTGATGTAACCAGAACAATCTAATTTTTAAAACGTGAAAATCAAACGATCTCTGCAAACCAAAGGTTGAAATCTGTCTGCGGAAGTGGTCTCATATTACTAGCCTCGTTTTCAATTCAGCAAATTTTATGTTGCACGGACCTATAAAAAAAAGTATCACAGATGCCCATATTACCCGCTATCTCATATTACCCCACTTCCCCCTACTAAATGAGACTAACTTCTAATGATGGGACGTAAGCAAATCTGGCATAAAGATCTAGATTTGATTCGTACTTTATTTTATGATATATATTCCAAAAAGACGCTAGTAAAATGATACAAGACCAGAATAAAGAAAAAAGAATATTGTTTACACGAACATGACCGTTACAACACTAAACCTGCAAATATAATTATAGTGTTTTATCTGATTCACGTCTTTCCTCTTTAAGGCGCACCACCTAAATTTAAATTAGGCTACCGTTCCAATTAGATAAAACCTATTGCTAAGGGGTAATCTAAACATACACTATCAAATAAAAGAGAAATGAACTGTATTTATCTCTGCTATTATCCGTCCACTGTTCAGGTTATGTGAATATTCTACGACAAATTTCACGTTTGCTTTCTTGTCTTGTCGATGCTTCTGCTCTCCGGTTCTGTTTCTTCAACTGTGTAATGCCACAGGTGTGCCACAGATTCACTGTTACGACGAAATGTAGGCTATAGGCTCATAATCCACAGAATAAGTTGCGATGACGATGATTCTCTGCTACGACGAAATGTATCGATCACGTAATCCAAAGTCCGACGAATAAGTTACAATGACGACAAAGTGTTTTCTTCAAGACGACAAATGATCTGGGCTGACGAATAGCGTTTTCTTCACAACGACCACAAAAAGAATGTCCACTGCTTCTATATAATGTTCTACCACAGGACGAATAGCACTCGCAAAGTCCAACGACGAATAGGTGGACAAGGTCACCTTCAACGATCCCCAACATTGATAATGGCTGACGTTGGTATGGCTGTTCCCACAAACAATCACCAACAATCCCGATTCAGGAAAGTTAGTGCAGGAGAGATTAACTCTCAAACATACGACGAGTGTTCAACAAAGCGACGAAATGGTACTGACCTTCCTCAAGGTTGACTGCAGTGACCGTTAATGGTACTACCGGATCTTCTGAGCAAGCGGCTGTGCGTAGACTCTCTTGATGACGAAAATAGGTAAAAAGTTAACTTGATATTAGCTGTGACAGCGGTCAAACTGTCTTTGTCTGACCTAGTGTGATTACGACTGTTTCTGTTGTCCCATCTGTATGCAGCTCTGCTAACGGCTAATCCAATGTCCAGGCTACCAACACTTAAGTGATCAGCGACGATCAAGGCGTCAGGCAAATGACACGATGCGACGATCAATGAGTGCTCTGGCTGTAGGTCAAACTGTTTCACAGTTGTGTTGATTCGTTGTCTACGTTGATGGTCAGGCGTCTTGTGGCGTTCAATCACTACTTCAGTAAAACGACCCGTACAACCAAAGTTCTTCACTGAGACAAAGTGTGATGAAGATCATGACTGCAGTAAAAATTCATAAAGCTAGCGTTCAGGCGTGATCACCCCTGTGCTAACGACGAACATCAACGATGACGTCTGGACCCGTTACCGTAGCAAGACCCTTAGAGCGTTCGGGCTCGCCACTGTAACGGATGTATGTGTAAATCAGATGTAGTTTAAGTATTTCTAACGATGCTTGATTATACTAAGTGCGTGCGTACCTTGTATGATGTATTACAGTTGCGAGCTCTTGGAGCATGCTAATCCGTCACAAGAATAAATAGGTACCAACAGGAACAAAGACTCAAATGACCAAGTTGGCTCAAGGTGATCTTCAAACAATGTTTAATGTAGAATGGGCCATAGTCTAGTCCGTCACTTACAACGATGTTTACCCTCCAAGAGTCTAGCACAGTGGTTCCCAAACTTTTATGTCTCGTAGACCCCTTGCCATGTTTTTAAGTTTTCGGTAGACCCCCCAGCATTTCTTTGAAAATTCATTAACTTCAGATGTGCTTTTCTCACTGATTACTTTGCGATATATATTTATTGATGACATTCAAAGCAAAATAAAGCAAAATAAAATTTAATATGCATTACAAGAAGTAACTAAACAACAACAACAAAAAAAAACGCTTATTGGTGGACAGCTTTGATAATAAAATGTCACTCTTGGGCTTCAATTTAGTTCGGGTTAACATTCAATCTTCTCGATTAGATGATGTCTGACTGATTTAAATTTGGAAAGTAAGAAAATTTATCCTTGTCATTGTATGCTTCATTGATTTAATCCTCACACGAAACACTGAGATTATGCCTTCGTGTTGATCAAATTTAGGTTATGACATTGTAGCTGCAAGTTAACCTCATTCAATTTATGAAACAAGTAGGTTAAATAGACTTAGTCCGATTCCCGTTTAATTTCTGTGTTTTAAAATAGGATCTTAGCAACCAAGAACTCAGAAAAAATAGTGTTAAAGATAAGCCTTTCGACAACTATCATACTTCAGTGTGAAGGAGCAATTGATCAAAATTTCAGGCAAAAAGCAATTCTTTATGAATTACTTGATTCATAACAAAAATATAATAATACCACTACATTATCAGGCAAGGTTAGCTAGTCCAGCTTTTAAAAAAAGTAAATCGTAATAACATGATAACCATTCATTGTCCAAAACTCATTTCACCATTACACCTTTGAACTGTATTGAATTTTTAATGATATCAGATATAAGATTGTGTAAAACATATTGTAAAACCTCTTCAATGGTTGGCAAAGTCAATATTTTGCTTATAGTGTGCAGTTTTTTAGAGTTTGATATAAGCCTAAGTAAATATATTGTAAGACGCTCACAAACCTATCCTCTCCTATGATGTTTAATCAACATTTTTCTACTGTGGCTTAATTCTGAATTTAAAAGTTTTCAAAATTATTTCAAATCTGAATCTATTTTATTTCATGTTGACTTTTCTCGATGTTCCAGCTTCGATGGTTTCATAGCGACATAGCTTCAAACTTTGTTACATAAAAATAAAGAACAAATGCAATAGTTGTTCAACAAAGAAAGAATGAACCCAAATTTTTAATAACCAACAATTTACGGTCAACATTTCATTTTATAGACTCGGCCATGTAAATTATTACTTTCATGTAGACACAATTAAGGTATTTAAAATAATACGTTAAAATTTTTAAATAAAAAAAAATCATTCCACTAACAGGGTTGAAATTCAAAGGATTAACTAAGGTACAAATCATATGTGAACCAGTCAATTTCATGAATGGTCATGCTTCAATGAGATCCGCCTTCGTAGACCCCCATTAACTGGCCATAGACCCCCAATTTATTTTTTCACTTCCGTAGACCCCTTGGCAGTCCTCGTAGACCCCTGGGGGTCTATATAGACCACTTTGGGAATCACTGGTCTAGCAGTAACTGACTAAATAGCAGTAACATTTTGTTTATTTCCTACTCTCATGTTCATCCTCCTATGACATGTAGCTGGTGAGGTTACATTGTGTAACGTTGTAATGTGGAATGTCTTGTAATGCTGGGCTCGTGCTTCCTGGGGTCTCACTTGACTTGTGACAGAGATACTACACATTGACTTCAGTCCGTTTCAGCTGACAAAATATAAAGTTTATTTGATAACAATAATAATACTGCACTCCTTGTCAGTTACATAAGTCCATAAGAAACTATCACATCCGCGTAACAACGGTATCAAATATATCCAATATGTTGAATTCTCCAGAGTAGACTTGTAATAAGAAATAAAGGAACACTGAAGAGTAACCTAAAACGAGGCTTTATTAAACTAGAACGACACATGAACTGACGAAAGAGACTTGGACAGTAGCACACTAAATCAATGTTGTGAACACATTCTCACGACGTTACACAAACATAAACAAATACTAACTATTTCACCACTAATAACGTCCGCGTCTCAGCGGGTAACAATGAGCTTCCATAATACGGAATTATACAGAATAATAACTACTAGAAATACATGTCTCAAAAAGACCATTGGCTTCAACTGCCCAAAATATACTACTTAACTCAAAGTTTTCTATAAGTCTCTACTGTCCGTACCGGACCAAAAGATACCACTTGACTGACTGACTAAACTAAAAGTCAATTTTAGTCATTCTACTTCCTGTTTCTATATCAGGAGTTTCACGTGTCTTATTACCGTCTTAACCTGAGATGAACATTTAACAGGCAATGTCAACCGAGACTGTGACAGTGCATTTATCAGACCAAAACTCATAGATATGGTTCCATTGATAAGTACCATATGGTGTTGCAAATGCAGTGTAAGGTTTTGCCTTTTAATGGTATTTGCCAATAACCTTTAGTTAAGTCCAATTTAGAAAAAAAACAAACTTCGCTCCATTTAATTTGTGTAAAATATCATCAATATTTGGCATTGGATATGGATCTAATTCAGTGATATTATTACGTTTGCTATAATCTATACATAAACATATATCCTCCTTTTTCTTTTTGGCTATCACAATTGGTGAAGCATAAGGTGATGTTGATGGTTCAATTATGCCTGATTCTAATAAATTGTCTCTTTCCTTTTTTACTTTGTCTTGCAGATGTAAAGGTACTCTATATGGTTTAAGTTGAATAGGTTTTGAGTCTGTTACTTTAATATGTTGTGGTGGTGATATTGTATGTTGTAAATTTAGACCTAACTGTACTTTGAAAATTATTAATAACTCACACTCTGGCCTTGCGGTTCGCTACCACTCACCACACATATAATGCATTTAGAAAAATGACTTCATAAAACTTGTTCCACTTAAAATAGAACTTTAATTCATAAAGATGGGGCTCCGTCCACTGTCATCAATAACTAATCAAAACAACGTCTTGCCTAAGCTAGAAGAGTGCGTCTCTAAACTACCTTAACTATCCCAGAACTACTTCCGTCCAAAATAATGTGCAATTAAAAGTCGCGTCGCTAAAAGGAAATTCCCGATTAAACTAATCCGTCTTCAACCTATAACAAATATTTGATTTCCCTGGTACACTAGAAAATATTTCTTTGTATTCTTGTATTATTTCAATCATGCCTTTTGACTTTTCTTTAGTCAAATGATCAAGATGAATGTTTTGCCAGGTTTGATTTTCTTTCGTTTCTACTACAGGTATTTCTTGAATGTCATTTTCATTATGGTCTTCATTTGTTATCACCATTAAACATGCTTCTATCTCTGAAAAATTTCAATTTCCTATTTCTTCCTGAATGTTTTGTATTAAATCTTTCTCTCTATCTTGATACAGTTTCAAGTTATTTAAATGGTATGTTTTAATTTTCCCATTTATTTCTAGTTGTCAATTCACATCACTAATTTTTCCTATTACCTTAAATGGACCTTTCCATTGTTGCCCAATTTTATTATGTATATCATTTATCAAAACTAACATATTGATTCCTATTTCTAGTGTTTTTAATGGTCTTTTTGTTATTTATATTTTCCTGTGAATTTTCTTGTAATTCTTGTAGTTCCATATTTCGTTCAATTCTGTTGTTATTGTTGTTTCATTTTCACTACTTAATTCCTTCTCATTGTTTATTAAACTTTCTTTGAAAACATCTAATTCATCTCTTGGTTTTCTCCCATGTATTATTTCATAGGGTGAAAATTGTGTTGCTTCATGGATGTTGTTTTGTGCCAGCAAATAGTACAGAGTTAATGTAATGAGTCCCATTTAGTCTGTAGTATTTTTAAGTGATCTTTTCAGTGAACCGTTATACCGTTCACACAAACCATTTATTCAGGGTGAAAAACTGAAGCGTTTTTGTGTTGTATATTGTATTGTTTTGTCCATTTCTTAAATTGTTCTGATTTAAATTGAGATCATTTGTCAATTAATATAGTATTTGGTATGCCATGTCTTGTGATTACTTTGTGTGTTATAGCATTGATAATAGTTTCTGTAGTTGTATAACATAATGGAATTGCTTCTGGGTATATGCTAAACACGTCTATTACTATCAAAATATATCTATTATTATTTTCAGTTTGACTCATAGGACCTATTAAATCTATAGCTACTTTCTGAAATAGTTCTCGTTGGTTCATCCATTTCTTGAATGGGTGCTTTACTTACTAAACCTTTACTTACTAAACCTTTATTTACTAAACCTTTACTTGATCGCTTTTGACATATGTCACATGAATTTATGTATTTATTATTGATTGTTGCTTTCATTTTAGACCGAAATACTTGCTTTGTAAGATTCCTATAACATTTATATAACATTTCCCGATGTGCTGCTTAATTACTATCATGTGTCATTATCAAGTCGTTTTCCCAAAATTTTGTGTCATCTATCTTTGTTTGCCTGTTTAATATTTTATTCTCTATGCAGACGTTTTCAATTGGGTTATTCTTGTTTTTATCTGATACTATTGTATATATTTTCCCAATAATATTATCATTTATTTTTGTAAAGCAAGTGTGGGTACTGTTTCCATCTCACTTTAAGTCATGTTTGGTTCAGAGCTAGTTTGTGATTCATTTTCTAGTTCTCTTTCATTAACATTTGTTTTTTCCTATTTGTATTACATTACTGTTGTCTTTCCCTTCATCATTAGTTATTACATTTCATGTATTTTCCTGTTTGTTTTTGTGTGGTCCTGTTTATCCATTGATCTTATTATGACCATATTTGTTTATGTTTTGTGTGGTCCTGTTTATCCATTGATCTTGTTATGACCATATTTGTTTATGTTTTGTGTGGTCCTGTTTATCCATTGATCTTATTATGACCATATTTGTTTATGTTTTGTGTGGTCCTGTTTATCCATTGATCTTGTTATGACCATATTTGTTTATGTTTTGTGTTTCTGTTTCTATGATCATGTCTTTCTTGACTTTATTTTGCCAGTCTTCTAATTCTTTTCTTGAACATTCTTTTCATCCCTCTATCCTCTTTGTTTACCTGTTTAATATTTTATTCTCTATGCAGACTTGTCTATCAACATGTCATATCTCATTTCTGGCATTGCTCTGCCATCACAGTAGCCAATGAAAAATGGTGTTTCAATATTAAATCCCATGGTACCATCTGCTACTTCTATTACCTTTACTATTTTAAATGTAAATTGACCTTGGTTTTAGTGACTTAACTATATAAAATTTAGCTCTTGTGGTATGAAGTCTCTTTTAATTCCACTGAGGTTTTATCCACAAACCCTGGGTACACTGAAAAACTATTCCTATTTCATCCAATAAAATATACCCTATCAGTAGCTTTATTTTTATACTCCATACTAGAACTCCTATTTCTATAACTCTTCCTGCTGATCCTATCTCTATAAACCTAGACCGATTGGTAGCCATACTCTTGCCTAGTAACATTTCTTCTTATGACACTGACTGCGTTGGCCTGATACATTCTACATTTCTTAAAGATACGTTTACTTGAGAAAATTATTTTTCTGTTTTCTAGCATATCCACTAACTTTTCTAACGACTCCGGTTCTCTGTCTTAAATGTCCTCCCTGACTTCATCGTTCAACGCACTAAGTAGAGAATCCTTTAATATTAGATCTTCCAGCTGCTCGAAGTCTCGCTCTATTTTAGCCGCCTCACACCATTGTCTGAGTTTTTTTTGTAGAGTAACAAAAAATTCTTTGGGGCCATCTTGGCCATATTCAACTGGGACTGTTTCGTGCCACCCTTTTCTACAGGCAGTGGCGTAGCTAGGGTATATGATGCCCAGTGCGGCAGACGGTGATGATGCCCCCCCCCCTCAAACAAAAACAAAAATGAAATAAAGCAGAGAACAGTTTTTTTCTGAACTAATGTGTATTTATTGTTAAATTATTGCTACTTCGCCAAAAATAAATCAATTTAACAAAAATGATACTACAAATAAATCTTACGTGCTTTTTTTGCTCGCAAAACTATCAATAAATTTGATCGAAATCTATTTTTTTTTTTACATCAATTGCCAAATTACAGAGTCGCAAATTTTTAATCGTTCATCGCAATTAATTCTATCATGATATTGCTCATATCTTGAATTATCCCGTCCAAGGAAAAATAAATTTCCATCCATAGCTCTTTCTTGTGTTACTACAGAATCTTCACCTTTTTCACCTGTCATCATTTTTGTTGTGGCCTATACGTCTTTGAAGTCTGCTTATCTCCAGATGTGTGCACATATTTTCAGCAACGGTAACACTGGCTTCAGCGATGTCGTCCCGACTATTAGTTAAGAATGTTTTTAATATTTTCCGTTTAAGTGCGCAGTGTCGAATTGACAATCCATGTTTTTGAAGGTAGACTTTACGTGTCCATTATTTTAGTTAATACAGTGACCAAAACTCCAAGGGGAGAAAATAAATGTAAGCTGCATTGTAACTAACAAACCGCCTGCTTCAGATCTAGAAGAAGATTTTTCATCTGTACTGGTCAATGTCTTTAGAGGTTTCTATATTTTTTTAAAAATTAAAACATAACCATCTTACATATGGCAAAAACATGAACACTTTAGAAAGAAAATTACAACTAAGTTTAAATACAATTCAAAATTGGGCAAACGATAATGGTACTAAATTTTCGGACTCCATTTTTTTGACCATGAATATCTGATTTGCAAAATTGTGACCCTATAATATTTACATAAGAATTTTACTAATTATTATTAGAGGCCCAGTTCAGAAATTTACTAGATCTAGATTTACAAAGCAGTCAGACGACAATTTGACTGACTATGCCAGAATCGGCATTACTCTCTTGGCAAAATCAATTTAGATTTTAACCGCTCAGAACTAAAAATTTATTTTAGTCTCATTCTTAAGAAAGAATCTTACCTGAAATCTTAACAGCAAGTAAAAAAATAAACAGATCGAAGTTAATTAATAAAACAAATAATACAAATGTAGTATAAACAAATGAAATAATTAAATGAGACTATTTCTATGGGTTGGGGTGTGACAATATGGCACGTGCCTTAATGACGTCACAAAGTAACTAGGCAACACCGGATATAACGTAACGGTTGCTTACGTTTATACAAAACAATACAATTACAATCCTAAACATAGAGTTATAGCTTCTAATCTAAATGACGTCTTTTCACTATTGTCTAAGGCTGACTTGATATGGGCTGACGAATAACTATCCTCTTGAAGATAACAAAGTTTCTTAAAAAATGATTCACTGCCTCTGTGGATAATCTGTTAGTTCGAAGACGGTTGCTGCTCCACGCTGCTTCACTAGACCAACAGTGCCTTTAATGTCCAATGTAGAATGGGTGAAACTAAGGTCACCTCCGACAAAGTCACGTTAAAAGACTAACGGTTACACTCTGAGTGGGTGGACGCGGCTGCTTCCACAAACCCAATACTAAACAGTCTAGATATGAGTCTAGAACAGTTTGTGTACGATAGATAGACTCTTTAGTATACAACAAATGTTCAGCAATCGACGAATAAAAATATTACTAGCGACTACTTTCACGATATGATCTGTCTAACAGGTTTGCTGACAGTTTCTTACTTGTTATAGGAAAACAATTATTCGGGCCTCAGGTCGATTTAGTAATACGAAGATCAGGCGTTGATATCAGAAATGTTGTGTAGACAGACGTTGAGATGATCAAGGATTGCTATGATCAGTCCTTCGGATAACCACTATAACGTTATGCTAATGAACTATTCTGTTAAAATTTCATTTACTTGCATCTTTTGCATAGGGTTCAAATCGGAGTTAATTTTGCTCTGCGTGAAGACATTCTCGTCAATATTCTCTTTGTGAGTAATTTCAAGCGTTGGAATGTTAGGTAGCATATCATCATTATACTCATCCTGCTCAGCAACGTCTTCCCCCACTATAACTGAAACCATATTAGCTAACATGATTTCACTTCTATCTTAATCTGCAACATTTAGGTTATCTCCATTCCTTTTACCCTACAATGGTATTTCATAAATCTGTTTATATGATATATCTTTGTCTTCTTTCTGAACATCATAGTTAAGTTTTGATATCTTGTTTAGAACCTTATACGGCCCTGCCAAAACACGGACAGCTTACTGTCTCTGTGTGGTTTGAGAACAAAAACACAGTCCCCCACATTTATGTCACGCTAAGATGAACATTTGCCATATTGTTTCTTGTATTTATTTATGTTTGCATTACTGTAAAAATTAGCAATAACAGTCACCTCAGATAATCTTGTTTTCAAATCCAGTAAATAACTGAATATATTCTTGTATTCATTTTCCTCTTCTTTATTTATGAACACTTGTTTTAAGATAGCCAAAGGGCCCCTCATTTGTCCTCCGTTGACAAGCTCAAAAGGTGATAACCGTTGTATCGTTAGGAATCTCTCGGTAGGCAAACAATGCTGCATTAACTTTCCCGTCTTCATCACGAGGACTTTCCTGACACACTTTCCTTAGAAAGGATTTAAAAGATTTATTAAGCCTTTCCACCATCCCATTAGAACTCAGGTGGTAAATGGTAGAATGCACAGGTTTGACTGAGAAAAGCTTGCAACCTGATTGTACAATTCCGAAGTTAACCGTGGACCTTGATCGCTTAAAATTTCAGTTGGTAACCCTATTCTACAAAAAACACTAGTTAGCGCTTCGATAACTATTTCTGTGTTTATATTTATTGCTTCTGGCCATCTCGTAGCGACATGTACCACTGTTAAAATATAGCTATTCTTATTGTCACGACATTCTTCCACTATTCCACAATCACTTACAGTGCCGCCATCATTCTCATTATCTTTCGTTGACCTAGTTACTGCTGCTCTATCAAACTCACTACCCACATTACTATCAATATTCTCAAAAATTAAATCTGCAACCGGATCTTTAACACAAGCTACCACACATTTACCGACAATGTAATCAGACTCAATACTCACACACGCTAATGGGTAATCTCTCACTGTCCCATCAACAAGCTTTATTTATAAGTATCACGGATCATATCTTTCTCACTAACTAATGAACTTCTAATTCCTATAACACTCGAACCAGAATCTTTCAGAACAGACACACTTATCCCATTTACTCTCCCCTTTTCAAACTTCAACTTGCCCACAGACATATCACGTAGTGACTTATTTGCAGATATGAAAAAGTTTCTCTCTTACAGGGGAACAAATACTCACCCCCCTTCCCCAAAGAACAATTTTCGCAATTTTGAAGGTTGTGAGACCACTCAATCATCTATAAGTATCTGCTGGGCCTTGATCTCTATTGGTTCTATTTTGGTATCCCCCATGACCACTCGTCCTACTGTACCTGTTATTAGAAGAACGTTTACAAAACTCTCTCCTAACACTATTTCTGCAACCGTTACGATCAAACTGCCTTCGGTAGCGCTCTTGTGCTACATTTCTACTGGGTCTTTGTGTGTTAACGGAGAGCGTGGGTGCGTTGCTATTTCAAACATCAGAAGCAGAAATCAAATTAACAAGTTGCGAACGTTGAAGGCATTCTGACGATTTGTGGCCTCCCTTCTTGCAATTAAAGCAAATGATTAAGTTACTCTAAACCAATGGACTTTTGATTCCTCGATACACTTTCTAAGATTCTCTCCTCCACCGACCTCGGTCATCTTACACCAATTGTCTCCAGCAGTTTTCAATTCCGTAATGTATCCCATAAAATCGTTGTAACGAGGCCTCACAGGATGGAATTGTTTTCGGCAGGTTTCTGCGTTGATGTCCGCGTGGCGAAGAAATGCCGTCTTGACTTCCTCACATTTCTCGTTAAGGAAAAGACTGCCCCGCAACAAAGTTTCTTAGCCAGGTTGTTAATTTATACGATAACAGTAAGGGTCACTCTTTTTTTGTCTATTTTACTCCTCGTCCCAACGGCCTCAAAGTGTGTCAGTTAGCTAAAAGGTCGTCATCTTCTTTCATTCCCTGGAAGCTTTTGTCAAGCCTGCCCAAGACATTCTTGTATCACACATCACCTGTCGGTCCTGTCGCCCCTCTTGAAGCCGAGCCAGTTCCAACTTCTCTTTCCTCTTGCTTGACTCCCTGACAACTCTCTCCTTCAAACTCTCTCATGTTCCTTGCGCTTGGCTTTCTCATCACTTTCAAACCTAGCCGCTTTCTCTGCCTTCGCCTTTTTCTTCCTAGCCTCTTCCTCTGCCTTCATCTCTTTCTTCAACTTCCCCTACGGCTCAGACCTAGCCTCTTCCTCTTTCTTATATCTATCATATTCATCTTTCCGTTCCTTCACATATTTCTCTAACCTTTCACCTTCGTTTTTTATTTCAGGGGTCTCAAACACGCGGGCCGCATGTGGCCCGCGAAACTATTTTGTGCTGCCCACGACCACGTCCTCGAATGAAAAAAAAAATAGATAAAATTTACAATGACCACATATAAGCCGTGAAATAATTTACAACTGCACAAATCAGTAAATGAGCTGTCACTTTCGCCCACCGACCGTTAAGGCTTTCAGCAGAAGCTGGGTGAACGGTGGCCTGATTCTAACCGCTGGCCGCTAGCGGTTAGATTGGTTAGAATCAGGCCACTGTTATACGTCCGTCCGTTATGTGTTCAGAGAAGGTTGGTCTTGTTGGATTAATGGTAGAGAAACGGAATCAGCTCAGCTTGGCGGGACCTTTTTGCAGCCATACACTTCGTTCTGCACCAAGAAGCACTCTGTGGCAAAAGTCTACAAATGAAGAACGTGATGGATGTTGTCGTGAAGACGGTGAACTTTATACGTGCACGGGCTCTCAACCACAGACAGTTCGTGTCATTTCTAGCTGATTTAGAAACGGAATACGGAGGGTTGCTGTATCATACGGAAGTCAGATTGTTGAGTCGTGGAAAAGTGCTGCAGAGATTTTTTGAACTGAGACGGGAAATAGCATTGTTCATGGCAATGAAAGGCAGTGACATACCTCAGCTCAGTGACCCAATGTTTTTGTTGGATCTTGCTTTTCTTACTGACATCACGCAACATCTGGTTGTGGGCTAGTATCGTCTGACTTCACTTTTTACTAATTATTACTTCTCATTAGCCACAGAACATTACAAAATAGAAATATAGAGTAACTTACATCTATCGAACACCTCCAAAACTCGTTACTTATCGAACACCCCACGATATTCTCATGAAATCTTATTTATTTTGAAGATTACAGCAAAAAGACTATATTGGTACTGCGCATGCGCCATTTTCGTTTACTTTCTTCGTGTGTCTGGTTGATTTTCTAATAATAGCAAAGTGCAAGTTCATAACAAAGTTCATAGGTATGTAAACTTACATTTTTTGACCTTTTGGGAAGAAGGAGCTTATGTTCGGCTTAGTGCTATTTTTAATGCTGAATACTGTCTTATCAACATGAAATTTGATTATTAGGCATCTAGATAGATGGGGACACATGTGTGTTCTATTCAAAATGGCGTTCATTGACCCCATGAATATTAATTAGAGGGTTTTTGGCAGGGTGTTGGATTCTAATGGACATTTTAACGTAACTGAAGTTATCGAACATACTATTTTTAGAAAAAAAAAATCCCAACTTATTAAAAAATAATGAATCTTTAATTTAAAAGATACGGATCAAATTGTGAATTACAACTTTAAATTTTTATTTTTTTTTAGACTTGTCACTACTACTCACGTAGTCCTATATATTGGTTATTGGATTGGTACTATGCCTTCAAAGAAAAATAAAGGCATCAGGATTCTGCATGATATTGAAGTATTGAATGCTGCCATTGTAGATATTAAATTTAATAACATGTCACTGAGAAAAGCATCTAAATTTCACAACATACCTCTGACCACTCTTCATGACAAAATAAAAGGAAAACAGCCTTTAGTTCCCAAACGATCACTTTTAACCATAGGTGAAGAGAAACGATTAGCGCGATGGCTAATCGAAATGGCACAACGAGGCTTTGGAAAAACTCGTGTTGAGGTTAGGGAGACTGCAAGGGCCATCATTGCTGTGCGAAATAAGACTATAGAAAGTCAAGATCTGGATAAGGTACCTTTGCCAAGTACACAATGGTTAAATGGATTTTTCTCCCGACATCCCGAAATTTCTTCAAGAACACCCATGCCCCTCTCAAAAGAAAGAGCTGTAGTCACACCAAAAGCTATAGAAAAATGGTTTATGGATTTCCGACAAACCATTGAATCAATAGACCCAACAATATTTACAAGCCCTAGTCGCATCTTCAATGCAGACGAAACTGGCTTTGGTTTTGATGTCAAAAGCAGGCAGGTTATAGCATGTAAAGGCAGCAAAAACGTATACAACATAACAGCTAACACTAAAAAACAGGTCACTGTATTGGCATGCTGTAGTGCGGCAGGTGAGTACATGCCACCATTACTGATTTATCCCTACAAACGGGTGCCCAAACACAACCTACTTGATGCATTTCCAGAAGCATTAATTCAGCTATCAGATAAAGGCTGGATGACAGCAGCTGTTTTTTTTACATGGTTGAGAGACGTTTTCATCCCCTCTACAAATCACCTCACTAAGCCCATCTTGCTTCTTGTTGATGGGCATGCAAGTCATACATCCCTTTTGGAAACCTCTACTATATGCCATGACAACAATATCATCTTGTACTGCCTTCTTCCTCATGCCAGCCATATCATTCAACCCCTGGATCAGGCATTTTTCAGCTCAGTAAAGTCAGCCTGGCAGAAAGCTGTCAGCAAACATATATCAGTTACTGGTGCAGGAGTTAATTTAGAATCTTTTTCTGGAGTTTTAAAGACAGCTTGGTACAAAGCGGCCACACCAGAAATAGCCTCTAGCAGCTTCAGGGCTGCCGGTATTTTCCCTTTTAACCCAGACATGATTATAAGTTCCCAAAAAATGTGGCCTAGCAGATCTTTTTCATATGATGATGCCATTGTGCCAGATGTCTCAGAAGCACCATCGCAATGTAGGCCTGAATCTACAGAACCTGAATATACGGAATTTGACCTGAATGAATCTTCATTAAATATCTACTCCCTTGTGCCAAATGTATCGGAAACCCCATCGCAACAAAAATCAACAGAACCTGAATCTACGGAATTTGATATGAATGAATCTTGATTAAATATCTACTCCCTTGTGCCAAATGTATCGGAAACCCCATCGCAACAAAAAGCAGCAGAACCTGAATCTACGGAATTTGATATGAATGAATCTTCATTAAATATCTACTCTCTTGTACCAGTTGAATCGGAAACACCGTCGCAAAGAAAGTCAACAGAATATGAATCGCCATGTACACAATTTTATGAGAATGAAGCCGCTAATATTTCTGAAGTCCCTATCTCCAACCCTGTTAAGTTAAATGTTGGAAAAATAGCTTCACTTAAAGAATATGCATACTTTATTTTCAATGAAATGACAAAAACTGAATTGTCAATGTTTTTTTCAAGGATATCAAGCCCCCAAAAGGAGAAATTTAATGAATCAGTATATGAAAAAAAATTTAAGAAATTTGAAGCTTTAACTCTTAGTATAGATCGGGCATTTCAAGAACCAGAATCTGCACCACCTAAAGCCATTTTGACACATGATGATATATTTAAATTACCCAGTTTTAGTGGAAAGGGAAGAGGCAGACTTAGAAATAGAACAACCCCAACCTTACCCAATATAATCAGTGGAGAGGAATTCCGAGCTTCTCTCAAAAGGAAGATGATAGAAAAGGATGAAATAGAAAAGTCAAAAATTGACAGAAAACACAAGAGAGAAGAAAATAAGAGAATAAGAGAAGAACTTGATGAGAAAACAAGACTTTTTCAAGAACACAAAAAGATCGAAAAAGCGAAAAAAAAAGGAAGAAGAAGCGAAAAAAAGAGGAAAGAAACAATCGGTCAACTTTACAAAAAAAAAATAGTGATGTGGTTGAGAATCCAGATTCTAGAAAGTCAAAGGAGATGGAACTATCAAAGAGCATTGAGGTAGACAATGTTGAATTATTCACAAACGAAAAATGTTTGGGCTGTAATACAATGGACCAAGGGGACCTCTAGGTTCTCTGTGAGAGGTGTGACTCGTGGTGGCATACCATTTGCACACAAAATGCCAAAAATTTGACAAAAAAACAGTTGAAAAAATTTTAATTTGTGTGTAACTATTGTAGCCCCGATCATACCTATTTGCACTGAACTTAGAGGTTCCTTACACACTACTCGTTATCAGTCGTAAATATACATGATAATTTTATATCCATATTACTGTGTATGTTTAAAATAATCTACTAACTACACATCTTTTGTATGTTTTTATTCTCATCAATTGAAATAATGAAAATTACATAAACTCACACATAGATATATGACATATATATATTGTTAGACACCTTATTTATATAGGTTAGTTATTTTAGTTATTTAGCGACGCACCATAGTAGACGCATATTGAACGGGACTAGTGACGTTTGGGATATGTTGGGTTAGAGACCGGAAAATCAGTTAGCGTTAGAACATTCCAGGGTAACGACGTGTTTAGTGACAGAGACTTCTACTGTGGCCTTTTATCATAATAAATATATATTAACTTGTTCATCATCGTTGACTACATCTCTTCACCTGTTACAATCGATGTGCCAGTTCTTGTTTGTGTTGTTGGTCAACTACACGTAATACACCCGAACAATTACACCCAAACGATTGCAGAGTAATTGGTTGACTTCAAGACAGCCTGAACTAGCAACATCACAACTGTGATGTTGCTTATTCAGGCTGTCTTGAAGTCAACCAATTACTCAGCAAGCGTTTGAGTATAATTGTTCGGGTGTATTACGTGTAGTTGACCAACAAGTCAGACAAAACAAGTACATCTGTTTTAACAAGTGAAGAGATGTAGTCGACTCTGATGAACTATTCAACATGTATTTATTCTGATAAAAGGGCCACAGTAGAAGTCTCTGTCACTAAACACGTCGTTACCCTGGAGTGTTCTATCGCTAACTGATTTTCCGGTCTCTAACCCAACATATCCCAAACGTCACTAGTCCCGTTCAATATGCGTCTACTATGGTGCGTCGCTAAATAACTAAAATAACTAACCTATATAAATAAGGTGTCTAACAGATTCCTCCCCCCCTTGAAAAAAAAATATGTCAATATTTTTCCACTACTGTCAAGTCTTACAAGGGCATTTTCAATTTAAGGGGAAGACCACAAACATAAAATCTTGACATCTTCATCTTGACAGTTCCTCATATTCATGTCAATGTTCATAACAGTTCATAACATTCCAAAATCATCTTCATTAGTACACAGTTCATCATAAAAGAAAATGTGGCATCTTATGGGCACGTCACACATCACAAATGTTCTTCACCGGCAGTAATCTGATAAAATACAATATTTCAAAAAAAACAATTATAGACTTTATTTACACATTCAATAAATTTTTTTTTCTTACCACCCTTTTATACGCTTTTGTCCATTTTTCTTTTATACTCACCCTTTTCCATAGAACTAACTTTCGTCAATGATATATGAAATGATTCACACAAAAAAAAATATCCATACTTACTTTTAAATGCTTAACATCAAATTTACTTATCTCCCTTTTTCATAACATATAAATGGTGTCAATATATTAATATATATTACATACTCAATATAATCATAGTTTATTTACAAAAGTATTTCATTTCAATGTCATTCTAGACAATAGATCAGCTACAATATTCACAGATCCACTAATAGCTTTCACTTCAAATTTATATTCCTGTAGTGCTAAGAACCATCTATAAACACGACTGTTTTTCATGCTCTTTTGCTGTATATATTGAATAGGTTTATGATCAGTTAATAATATGAATTTCCTTCCTATTAAATAGCTCTCTAGCTTAGTAATTACCCATATTACAGCTAAGGCTTCTCTTTCAATGACACTATATTTTTTCTCTGCCTCTGACAATTTTCTGCTTACATATAATATAGGATGTAAGTTATCATAGTTCTGCATTAAACAACCACCAATAGCATTACCAGATGCATCAGTTGTGACATAAAATATTTTGTCTTTATCAGGTAGTCTTAATATTAGTTCATGACTAAAAACATCTTTAATTCTGTCAATAGCTTTCACACATTCCTCATTACAGACTACTTTTTGAGGTTTTCCTTTTTTAAGTAAGTCATTTAGTGGATTCACTATTTCTGCTAAGTTCTTTATAAACTTTCTGTAATAATTTACTATTCCCAATATACTTTTAATTTGTCTTTTTGTTGTAGGTATTTCAATATTAAGTACTTTCTTTATGTTATCTTCAATAGGGCTAATCATGTTGTTATTTACTTTATGTCCTAAGAAAATTATTTCCTCCAATCCTATTTCTACTTTTTCTGCTTGAATTGTAAGTCCACTTTCTTTTATTATTTTGAACACTTCTTTTACATCTACCAAATGTTCCTCCCAACTATTATTAAAAATACATATGTCATCCAAATAGCAAATAACATTTTCTTTGTTTCCAATTATCATGTTCATCATTCTATTAAATGTGGCAGGTGCATTTACTAATCCAAAACTCATATAATTCCATTGAAAAATACCATATGGTGTTACAAATGCTGTGTAAGGTTTTGCATTTTCTGTTAAAGGTATTTGCCAATAACCTTTAGTTAAATCTAATTTAGTAAAAAATTTTGCTCCATTTAATTTATGTAAAATATCCTCTATATTTGGCATTGGATATGGGTCAAATTCTGTGATGTTGTTAAGTTTCCTATAATCAATACATAACCTTATATCTCCATTCTTCTTTTTAGCTATCACAATTGGTGAAGCATAAGGAGATGTTGATGGTTCAATTATACCTGATTCTAGTAAATTGTCTATTTCTTTCTTTACTTTGTCTTGTAAATGTAGCGGTATTCTATATGGCTTAAGCTTGATAGGTTTTGGGTCTGTTACTTTAATGTCATGTTTAATAATATTTGTTTTTCCTGGTATGCTGGAAAAAATTTCTTTGTATTCCTGTATTATTTTAGTTATATCTTTTGACTTTTCCTTAGTTAAATTATTAAGATTAATCTTTTGCCAAGTTTGATTCTCTTTTGTTTCTATTACAGGTATTTCCTTAATATCATTTTCATTATGATTTTCATTTGTTATTATCATCAAGCATTCTTCTCTTTCTGAAAATTTATTTTCTATTTTCTCCTGAATGTTTTGTATCAACTCATCTTCTCTATCATGATACAGTTTCAAATTATTTATGTGATATGTTTTAATTTTCCCATTTATTTCAATTTGATAATTCACATCATTAATTTGTTTTATCACCTTAAATGGACCTTTCCATTGTTTACCAATTTTATTTTTCAGGTCATTTATCAATATTAATACATTGTTTCCTACTTCTAGTGTTTTCAATTGTCTTTTCTTATTTAGATTCTCATGAGCACTTTGTTTGTATTTCTTATTGTTGTTATATGCTTGAGTCCATATTTCTTTCAATTCTGTTGTGATTGTTGTTTCACTGTCATTATTTAATTTATTCTCATTGCCTATTAGATTTTCTTTAAAAACATCTAATTCATCTCTAGGTTTTCTTCCATGTATTATTTCATATGGTGAAAATTGTGTTGCTTCATGGATGTTGTTTCTATGAGCAAATAGTACATAGTTAATGTAATGATCCCACTTGTTCTGATTATTCTGAATTATCTTTGTTAGTGATCTTTTTAATGATCCACCATATCGTTCACATAAACCGTTACTCTCCGGGTGGTAAACCGAAGAGTATATGTGCTGTATATTGTATTGTTTAGTCCATTTCTTAAATTGTTCTGACTTAAACTGAGATCCCTGATCACTCAATATAATTTTAGGTATACCATGTCTTGTAATTACTTTTTGAGTTATGGCATTAATGATATTCTCTGCACTTGTATTTGATAATGGGATTGCCTCTGGATATCTACTAAACATGTCTATTACTGTTAGAATGTATTTGTTATTATTTTCAGTTTGAATTAAAGGACCTATTAAATCAATAGATACTTTCTGAAATGGTGCTGTAGGTTCATCCATTTCTTGAATAGGTGCTTTATTCACTAGGCTTTTGTTAGATCTCTTTTGACATATGTCACATGATTTTATGTATTTGTTGATTGTTGCTTTCATTTTGGGCCAAAATACTTGTTTTGACAAATTCCTATAACATTTCTTTACTCCCCTATGTGCTGCTAAATTATTATCATGTGTCATGATTAAAACATCTTTCCAATATTTCTGTGGTAAGACAAGTTGTTTTATTTTCTTGTTATCATTACTTGTTTGTCTAAATAATATTTTATTCTCTATACAAAATTTCTCCATTGGATTATTATTGTTTTTATCTGATATTCTTGAATAAATTTTCCCAATAATATTATCATTCATTTGTTCTAATGCAAATGTGGGTGTTGTTTCTTTTTCACTTTGAGATATTTGTGTTTCAAGACTATTTTGTGTTTCATTTTCTATCTCTTTTTCCTTAACATCTGTATTTTCTATTTGTATTACATTACTGGTTTCTTTTTCTTCATCATTACTTATTACATTTATTGTATTTTCCTGTTTCTCATCTTGTTTATCCATTGATCTTGTTATTACCATACTTGTTATATTTTGTGTTTCTATGTTTTCATGATTTTGTCTTATGTTTTTGTATTTGTTTTGCCAGTCTTCTAATTCTTTTCTTGAACATTCTTTAACTCCTTTTATGTTTCCTACTAACATATCATATCTCATTTCTGGTATTGCAATGCCATCACAATAGCCAGTGAAAAATGGAGTTTCAATGTACACCCTTATAGCTTTAAATTCCCTTACGGTGCCATCTGCTAATTCTACTTTCCTAGTAAACCCTTTATACCAATGAGGTTTGACAAATTTAGTTTTTACTGCCAAAGTGTTACACCCTGAATCCCTGATTAGTTCCACCGGAATTCTATCTACAAACCCTGGGTACACTGCAAAATTGTTCCTATTTCCTTCCATGAAATATACCCTATCTGTACCTTTACTTTTGTATTCCCTACTGTAACTCCTATTTCTATAATTTCCCCTGTCATTCCTATCTCTACTCCTATATCTACTGTTATTTTGTTCATTGTATCTATTTCTACTTCCAGATCTACTATTCCCTCTTCTACAGTTAGCTGCTATATGACCTTTTCCTTGACATTTAAAACAGGTTATTTCACTATATTTTCTATTTCCACTATTTGATCTGTTTCTATTTCTACTTCTATCAACATTTTCTTTGGTGTATCCTATTAAATCTACTTTGCTCTTATCTCTATCAGAAAATGGTTTATTTGGATATGCATTTTTGTATACTCTCATTATCTCTGTTATTTCATCTATAGTTTTTGGGTTTCTTTCTCTAATAAAAGATTGTAATTGAGGATCACATTTATTTACAAAGTTGTCCACTAGAATAAAATTTTTTAATCCTTCATAAGAGTTATTCACTTTTTCTAATTTTACCCACTTATTGAAAAAATCCTTTTCCATATTAATAGTAGTTTGGGGTTCTATTTCTAATGATGGTATATTGTCAAAGTATTTCTTTCTAAAAGTTGTAGCATTATGACCATAGGCATTCAATAACTCTCTTTTTAAAACCTGATAGCTATCATCAATATGATGGTCATGATTTTGGCATATTGTTAGAGCTTGACCATGAACAAAGTCTATCAGTATTTCAGACCATTCTTCTTCAGGCATATTAAATGTAGACATTTTTGCCTCATATCTTTTCAGGAAATCACCAATGTCATCCTTCTGTTCATCAAAACTTTGTATCTTTCTTTTTAGCCATGTCTGCGAATTAGGGTTGTCTCTTTGAGTGGTATAATTATTTGAGTTATTTGTGTTATTTCCTTGTTCAATTTGAGCTCTGACTTGTGCTGCATCCAATCTCATCTTCTCCATTTTAGCTTCATGTTCTCTAATTTTTTCTCTCTCTTTGTCTTGCCTTTTTTCTTGTCTTTCTATCTCTTGTCTTTGACGTTCTGTTTCTTCCCTCACAACTTGCTGTACATAAGCTGCTAAGTCCTTTCCTTTTAACTCCATGGCCTTTCCATCCTGCATAGCTGTTTCCTTAACCTCCTTAAGGTCCACATATGATGATGTAGCCATTGTGTTTTATATTTTATATATATTTTTACTTAGTCTATATTAGTTATGGCTATACTTTAAACTTATTTTATATTTAAGTTTTTCCACATTTTTATACAAATTTTTAAATGTTATGTCTCTATCTATAGATTTAGTAAATGTATAAATCTAGTCTGAGTTATTATGGTTATATTCAAATCTGTATATTAGGTCCAGTATTACACACAAATTTAAATCTAGTATATTATAGTATGTATAATAATACTATTTAGATCTATAGTTATCAAGAGCACTATGACTTTTAGATCTAGTATGAATAACTATGATCAATTTTAAAATTTGGTATGACTGAAGTCACAGTGAAGTGTCTAGAGTAAATTCAAAGACTGTCTAGAGTCTAGATCTAGAGTAAATTATGGTTCTATTTAACCGTATAAAACAAATATGTTTATACAATGTCAAATATATCTTCAACAAGATATATATATCTAGAATGTACTACCTTCATTCATCTTCAACTTAATAATATTTCAAAGTAGAGTCTAGATAATTAAATTGTACCAAAGAGATGTACAATAATTTGCAGATCTAAATTTAGCCAGACGATAGTGTTTGACTACATAGCCAGTTTCGGCATTATTCTCATGGCAAAATCATATTTGATTTTAACCGCTCAAACTAAAATTATTTTAGTCTGATTCACAATGAAAGAATCCTACCCGCACTTTCTATCATTAAGTGAAAAAAAAATACAGATCTAATTAAATTAATAAAAATAAATAATTTAAAATAATATAAACAAATGAAATAATTAAAATGAGACTATCGCTATGGGTTGGGATATGACAATATGGCACACAATGATAACGTCACGAAGTAACCAGGCAACAACGGATATGACGTTTACACAAACAAAACAAATTACAATCCTAAACGTATAATATAGCTTTTCATCTAAATTACGTCTTCTACCCCGACGGGTTTTAAGGCGCACCACCTGATTTTACTCAGGCTAACGTACCAAATTTAGACAAAATCTATTTCTAAGGGCAATCTAAACATATACTAATAAGAAAAATGGCACTTAGCTTTTGATAAGAAAGATCCCTTTGTTCGGACTCCCGAATATGCTAGATCACAACAAATTCCACTGCCTCTCTTCCAGTTCTGACTCTGTTCTCCGGTGCTACCAGTATCCCACGTAATGCCACAGATGTCCTGATATGCCACAGCAAAATGTTCCAGTTTCTTTGACGACTGTTGATGACCGTATGTGTAGTTCCGACGACTTTGTGTACACAGTTACTGACGAATGGGTTAACGGTTCTTCTGGCGATGACTTGACTTGTGTAGACGACTACTGACAAATAACAGTCTCTTGACGGCAACTTGATCTGGACGACTGACGAATAACGAATTTCTTGACGATGACTTGATCTGGGCTGACGAATAACGACTTTCTTGACGATGACTTGATCTGGGCTGACGAATAACGGTTCTCTAAAATAGTTCACTGCTTCTGCTGCTACTCTGGTAGTACGACGAAGTTTGCTGTTGTACTCTGCTTCAATAGACCAAACTGTCCAATGTAGACTAGGTGAAACCAAGGTCACCTCCGACGACGTTCCGTTAGACGATTAACGGTTTTCAACGAAATTAAGTGGATGTAGCTGTTTCCACAACTTCACTGCTAACAAGTCTAGGTATGGTCTAGACCGACGTATACTAGATATATCAATGTTCAGTACTGATAAAGATTACTTCACTAACCTTCCAAAGGTTAAACACAGTGACCGTTATAAACGTGGCAAGCAACCGGTTCAATGAGCAAACTGCTCCACAAGAATCTCTCCAAGGGTAAGACGACAGAGCGATTTCGATTTAGTTAGCTACCAAACTTGTAGTACTCACAATACTTCTGACAGCGGGCAAACTGTCCTTCTCGAAACTGACGAGGTAAAACTTGATACTCGATGTGGCTCCTACGACGAAGAAAAAATATGTCTAACAGGTTCACTAACGATCTCTCACCCGTTATGAATGAACGGTTTCTCTGGTTGTAGGTCGATTCAGCATATGAAGATCAGGCTTTGATAATATACTGGTTAAGTAGACCAGACGTTGCGATGATTACGGTCCTGACGAAGGTCACCCTGAGTTAACGGCTCGTTGAACGTGCGATCAAACAGGCGACGACTGCATGTAGATCTAAAACAAAGTCACTCTGCGATGCTGCTGTGTTCAGCCGTACTCCGATGAAATCTTATATCTTCGAGTGCACGACCCTCACCTGAGTAAACGTTCTGCTTCGAGGTCCGGTTCGATGTTCGGCTTCGAGGTTCGGCTTCGAGGTTCGGCTTCGAGGTTCGGTTAATCCGGGCTTCGGGCGTCGGGGGTCGCCACTGTGATGTTGCTTATTCAGGCTGTCTTGAAGTCAACCAATTACTCAGCAAGCGTTTGAGTATAATTGTTCGGGTGTATTACGTGTAGTTGACCAACAAGTCAGACAAAACAAGTACATCTGTTTTAACAAGTGAAGAGATGTAGTCGACTCTGATGAACTATTCAACATGTATTTATTCTGATAAAAGGGCCACAGTAGAAGTCTCTGTCACTAAACACGTCGTTACCCTGGAGTGTTCTATCGCTAACTGATTTTCCGGTCTCTAACCCAACATATCCCAAACGTCACTAGTCCCGTTCAATATGCGTCTACTATGGTGCGTCGCTAAATAACTAAAATAACTAACCTATATAAATAAGGTGTCTAACAATATATATATATATATATATATATATACATGTACACATATATGTAAATACATATATATGCTGTGTATTTTTACTGATTGTGTAAATTATATTTTGAAAGTCATCACTGGTTTTTTTGTTGTAACTTTAAAAAAAAAAGTAAATAAATATGTACATATATTTTAAAAAAAGATTTCCTTTTTTTATTACACTATTGCATACGATAATTAAATTGACAATCTCTGTCTATAATTATGTCTATAATTTCAAATATTGTTCGGAAGGGGAAGGGGGGGGGGGGGAAAGGAGGGCTTGTGAAGTCATGTGACAAACAATTATGATCATCTAGATACACATCACTGAACATTTTAGACACTTGAGTACGGAAAAAAAATTGTCGTCAACGACATGGATAAGACATAATTCTCCAATGTTTGAATGATTGCGCACATCAACACAGTACGAAAACATTGCTACTTAGTGAGAACATTATTGCGGGGAAAGTGGGAGGAGCCAATTATTAATTGACAGGTATCAACGATCAAGGCGCCAATTAGGTCACCAACATCAAGAGCATTTAATACGTAGTCATAGAGTCGTCGACGCAATTTTTTTTTTACACAACACACAACCAGATATATACAGTTGTGTTCTCCAGTGGCTTGGGCAACATTATATACAAGCTTATACAGCTCATAGCTTAGGCCACAAGAAATATATAGCACTGACAAATAATAATAAAGGGCCCCATATTTACCATATATCTACCATAGATTCTTAGCCTTAGGCAAAACTTAGGGACTTAGGCTAACTTGACTTATGACCTTTTCAAGTCTTAACAAAATACAGCACTGGTTGAAATTGAGTGTGACTCTGTGAGGTCATTTTTTAACTAGATGGGCGGTATTTGAAGTGTGAAAATGACTAAGACCTCTCTGTCTTGACATTGCGTCAAAAGAAAATGATATTAATAACCAAATTTTAAGGTTATAACACTTTTAAAACACCATTCTTCTCATGTGTTCGATAGTTTCTTAAGATGTTCGATAACGCTA
Source organism: Biomphalaria glabrata (assembly GCF_947242115.1). Classification (NCBI taxonomy): domain Eukaryota; kingdom Metazoa; phylum Mollusca; class Gastropoda; family Planorbidae; genus Biomphalaria; species Biomphalaria glabrata. The sequence continues at coordinate 28,035,512 of NC_074720.1, read as the reverse complement.
GAAAAATGTTCGATAATTTAAGCTCTTGAAAATATCGACCTGACCCACTTTAACATCTAATATAATTTTAACTATGAGTAGTAATAGAATAAAACATATCTACTTTTTAAGAAAAATGGATGAGGAGTTCATAGATACAATCAGTTTTTTTCTAGGTCTAATTTTTACGGAGATACCCAAATTCAAACATAAAAAATGTCGGCGACTGAGCTTAACTTGTTCGATAAACGTAAGTTACTGTACTTAATAACTAGTTTCACTTGTATACAATGGCACTTTATTTATCACTAGGAAATCTCTCAAGTCTTCCTAAACGTCGCTATCTCTAACTACTATCCAAAACAGCCTACTTCTAGATTAACGCCATGTTGGTCTCTCTTTCACCTAAGTCTACTACGTCATTAGTCTGTCTTTCTACGTCATAACTTTTACCGTCGCTAAACTATACACAATAAATTTGTCTAACAAAACTAACCTCCTCTCTAAACTAGTACATTACACTACCACGATAACGATGAAGCCGAACTATCGAACTATGTGAACTACTTTCAGGCCAGACCGTGGACTCTTCTGTATTCTGTAGACTACGTCGTTAATTCTTTTAACTACACGATAGTGACCTTCCCAGTCTCTTTGGAGCTTCGGGGATATGCCTTTCATTCTCCAAGAGTTGTATAGTCATACGAGGTCGTTTTCCTGGTACCCCGAGGCATTGGCACGTTTGTCATATCTTGTTTTCATTAGATCGCTACTGTTCTTGATTCTTATACGAGCAAGGAAATTTGCTTCCTCTATACGCCGTCTGAGCTTTGCGACGTACTCATTAGCAGTTACTTCTGTATCCCGCGGAATTACCAATAAGAGATCACTGCCACATCGATTGCAATCGTTTCAAACGGGACTCAACAATGTAACGTTTCATATGTCCTGTTGTTTTGCATTGAGGGCCCTTTGCGTCTGTGCACCAGCATCCCAGCACCATTCTTCCACATCATCTCTGTATCCGAACAAGTAGAATCGTTGTCGAACCTTGTCTAGAATCGTTGTCGAACCTCGTCTAGAATCGTATTGACACCGAGATGAGATCCGCTGGTACCATTATGAATTTCCTGTAGCACCTCAGCCACTTTTACAATCGGTAGTATTAGTTGAAGACGCTTGTATGTGCCTTCAATTGATTCCCAAACCCCTTTTAGGACACCTTTAACGACAGCCACTGAGTCCCATTGAGTCCAGTACGCTTTATGGCAGCCTCCTTCTCAGAGATGCGCTGCCACTCTGGCCGTTGTTCATTCTCCTTCCATAACAGAATGGAAGCCAGATCATCATCTTCCAACTGCTCCTCTTGACGTCAGACCAGGACCCGATAACATCTATTTCCTGACGACGACATGCTTGCACGCCGATGTGCATGGTCTTCAAGACAATGCTTCTTCATTCTGATGAATCCGACACAAAGGATTTAATAAAGCTTACTTCGTTTGCCCATTCGTTCTTACGCTCCTCATTCCTTAATTTCATTTCGTCTTTCATGCCTTAAGGTCTTCCTTCACAGAGGCCTTCAGGGTAGCTATCTGATTACCTCCATCTATTATTTTTTTACAGTATCGTCCATATCCGGTTTTATTTCAAACACTCAGGTGTCCGAATCCTGTTCTTCGTCTATGACGCTTTGCTGGAGACGCTTCATGAGATCTCTCTCTCTCTCTCTCTGTCCCTTTCTCTCTCTCCCCTATCTTCTCTCTCCCTCCCTCTCTTATCTCTCTCTCCCTCTCTTATCTCTCTCTCCCTCTCTTCTATCTCCCTCCCTCTTTGGCCTAAATTGTGCCGATGTGCCTCAAATCAAAAAAAAAAAAATCCCTCTCTCCCCTCTCTTCTCTCTCCCTCCCTCCCTCTCTCTCCCCCCTCTCTCTTATCTCTCTCTCCCTCTCTTATATATATATATATATATATATCTCCCCCTCTCTCTCTCTCCCATCTCCTCTCTCTCTCTCCCTCCCTCCTTCTCTTCTCTCTCTCTTTCTCCCCTCTCTTCTCTCTCTATCCCATTTTGTTTTTGTTTTTTTTACCTGCGCATCGTTATTTCTCCGACATAGACTTTTGACTTGATTTGGAAAGATATGCTTCATTATGCGCCCCCGACACATACACGCTCTGCATCTATTGCCATCTTAATTTCCTTGTTTAAACCAATGTTAAGATCTAGATCTATAAAGTTTATTCCTTTTTTAAAAATGTATTGATCTAAGAAAATATTAGATCCAAAAATTTAAAAAGAAGCAGTGCTCTTGATTCTAATCGACATAGGACTTTGTTCACATCAGCTGTGGTAAAGTTGTCTATTGACTACCAATCGTATTAGAGAAGAAAAAAAATCACGTGAACCAATGATATTATAATAGTATTTTTCTTGTTTGTAAACAATAGAAATATATGGTCTTTGCAGTTCTTTTTATAGTCAAGAAACGCATTTCTTATGAGGGAAGAGTTTGAGTTAAAGTTTAAACTTACTTTTTTTTCATTGGATGTCTTTTTATAGCATAACCTTACAGAAAGGACGATCTTTCCAATGAGTACAGACATGGTGGGCTCCCTTCAATCATTGTTTATGAAAATCAAACTTTAAAAATGGGTATCTTGTCATTTTAACTTTTGTGTGTGAAACTAGGTGACCATTATTAAATGCATTTTTTACATAATAAATAATATTTTTCAATATTATAATTAAGTAAAATGCTTTTTCCAAATACATCATTTTTTAAGAATTGACCCGCTAACACCGTTCGCCGTTCTTAACGAGTTCTCGTTTAGACGACGTTACAACCAACAGCCCACCTTCCTCACCAAATTCTCCCTTGAATACTCTATATAACAATGTATCAAACACTTTACATTTATACTTACCCGGCAACGTAGCATACACCGCTATTTAGTGACGGGTTAACACCTCCTGAAAGACCTTGTGGTCCAAATGGGGTGGGTTTGGGCAAACGACTGTGAGTGAATGAAACGAAGGAACTCTGGTGAGAGCAACATACAATTGTCCAGGACTGAAAACAGGTTTTGGAAGATACAGGCATATCTTTTTGAACGTTCGGCCTTGAGCTTTATTAATTGTCATGGCAAAGGCAAATCTAACAGGGAATTGTCTGCGTGTAAAGGTAAAAGGCAAATTTGAATCTGATGGAGTCAGGGATATCGGGGAATAAGGACAGTTTGTGAGGTAGCAACTGCGATAGTTTTACACTCCAGTACGTTGCGGTGAATGCTGGTAACAGTCAGTCTAGTGCCATTACAGAGACCTCTTACTTGTTCTCCCCCTCCCCCCTTTTTTGTTCTGAGCCGCGCTCTGTCACCGCGAAAGTAACGTGGGGTAACTCTAGTCCGACTTGCAGAAATAAAAGAGTTATCTTTACAAGACTTTTTCATCGAGGGTTAGAGAGTCGGCGTGCGTGCGTGATGTCCCGCATGGTTGGGCGACGTAGAGAATTATACATACATATTATAATAACTGAAGTGAGGCAACTCAACGAGACACAGATGTTTATTTACAGGACATCACAAATACATGTAGAACAACATGTCTTGAGCACAGCATCTTTACATCAGCTCTCACTTGGGCGGAAATCGTTCTCTCTTAATGTCAACATCCGACTTAGTCTTGTCACTAATAGTGCGAACCTTCTGCACTATCTTGGATGGCGGTGTGCATGGCAGGGTTATAACAATATTCTTCTTATTGTCCAGACATTTATTTACATGACGCTCTTAAAGAACTTTCAACGACGGATTACTCAGTCGCTCACGTAAAAAATCAACCTTTCCCATCACGATAATCTTCCATTTACAACACAGTCATCATTTTCTTTCATCGACCTTACTACTGCTGCACAACCAAACTCACTACCACCATTAACATCTGCAGTACCAAGAATCTTACCGGATCTTAAAATAACCTACTACATATTTACCAACAATATACTCAGTCTTAATACAAACACACTTCTATAGGTAAACCCTATAAGTCCCATCCACAAGTTTTAATCTTTAGCTCCCTTAGATCATATCTGCCTTACCAACTAATGAACTCTTAATACCTATTACACTTAAACCTGGGATGAACCCCAATTGGTGGCAAGGCTGGAAGGATCAGCCTTCCCGTAGAACCTTGGCGAGCACTTAAACCAGAATCCTTCAAAACAAACACACCTTTACCATTTATTCTACATCTTTCAAACTTCAACTTACGACTCTATCAGCACCGATTTATCCACATATAATAGGGGAGAATCATTCATGTCCCGTTCTAAACAATATAAGGACCACTTAGTCAACTATACGTAACTGATGGAACAGATGCTCTATTATTGTAGTTGGGTCTAGATGGGTACGCCCCTGTACCACCTGACCTTCCATATATGTTATTAGGAGGACACCTATCCGTATAACTTTGTCTCCTAGCGTTAGTGCCTCAGATTCTGCGCCCACTACCCTCAAACTGCCTCCGGTAGCGCCCTAATGAAACGTTTCGACTATTTGTGTGAGGGTTTTCAGGGATTGGAAGTGGTTTTATCCCATCAGCAGCAGAGGTAGATTTTTTCTCAGGTGAACGTTGACTTGTCACCCTTCTTGAAGCAAACGAATGCTTTCTTTCAGCGACACGTCTTCTGTATCTCCAACCATCCACTAGCTGAGAGGTATTTATCCAGCCTTCAGCGACACGTCTTCTCCAACCATCCACTAGTTTTCTAGCTGGGAGGTATTCATCCAGCCTTTTAAAACCTCAAAGTAAGTCAGTATTGACCGTTCCCTCTTAAGGTTTAGTGGGCCTATATTGGCCATTACTTCAGCTGCATCCACTTGCCTTGTCCTAAAGGTTCCACAGAAAGATCTTAATTGCTTGGGACTGTATCTTACAAAGCTGTCCAAGAGTTATCCTAGAGACATAGTTTTGAACAGGTAGACTGTGTCAGGGTTCGGTTTCTTGGTTTGTCTTGTGTTTCTTGACTTGGCTCCTTATGCTCGTTAGGGAGTATGAATACTCAATACTCAATTAATTAGTACTTGCTACACGAATACTTGTTACACAAATAGGAACAATCAATACTTAATATACTTCAACTCTAACGCCAGTTTGAATGAATAGTAATACTAATACTTTAATAAACTATTAAGCACACAATGAAATATCTCAATAAATATGAATACACAAACACCAGTCCAGGAAGTAAACATCCAACCTTCCTGGACCGGGAGCAAGACCTTACTACCTAACACACTCTGTCGCACATTCAACGAAGACTTAATCGTTCAGTCCATAACACGTGCAACACTCCGCATTCATAACAAGTGGATATAACAATCATACCAAGCTATTAAAGTAACCTTCTCGCCATACCTCTCCCTGACAGACTAGTCGATCAGTGATCGGACTGCTCCTAAATACAGTGATCAAAGCATGTCTGCTCTGGCCCCCAGTTCGTGGATGCCAGCTTAGGCCTTTTTGTTTTTGCAAATTCCTGGATGTGCTCACACATTTTTAATTTGCAATTTAAAGTTACACCAAGGTACTTGGGTAGCTTATCCATGCTGAGAGCCACTCTGTTGAGGGAGAGTTGGAAAGGCTACCCGAAAATGCCAGTCCCGAGTGTCAACAAAGAAGAGAAATGTGCTCATCTTCGATCAAGAAAGAGGAGCTATACAGACACAAGCCAACGGGTAATCTCTAAGAGTGGCATTAACTAGTTTTAATCTATAACTTCCAGAAATCATATATTTCTTACAAACTAACGAACTCCTAATACCTATCACACTCGAACCAGAATCTATCAGCTCAGACACAACTTTACGATTTACTCTACCACTTTCAAACTTGCCTACCGATCTATCCACGCATCGATTTGTCCACATATGGGCATGTTTCTTTTTTACAAGGGGAATAAATAATCAAGTCCCTTTCTCAAAGTACAATTACGACAATTTAGAACATTATGGGGACCACTCAGTCATCTGTACCTAACTGGTGGGCCAAAAGCTCTATATATTATAGCTGGGTCTAGGTGAGTACGTCCCTGTACCACCTGACCTTCCGTATCTGTTATCCTGTGTTGTGGCTTTTCCGCGGTGTCGAATAGAATCAATGAAATGATCCGGAGGTAACTTTCAAGCTAATTCAGGAACACCGGCGAAATGCCAAAACAATCAAGATAGATAGTCGACGCTACTGTTAAACGAAGCAGGACGTTTTGGCCCCGCCGTTTTGGCGCGAAGGTCGTTTTGACGCGAGCCGTTTTGGCGCGAAATACATTATGTACGTTTATTGTATTATTTCTTTTAAAAGAATTATTCATATCTATGTTTTGCATGAGTGTTTGTGTTAAGTCATATTTTTTCACGTACTAAATGTACATGTGTGTTTGTTTTTCACATCATTTTCTTTAATAAACATTTTGGCTTGCGTATGTGTGTTTATTAAGAGGCACACTTTTATTTTCAAAAAAGTTTTTTAAGATATCACTTTAAAATAAAAAACAAAATGAAACGATGATAGACTGAAAATTGATGCAATTATTTGTTTACATTAACATTGGTTTGTTTAATGACTGTATGGTATCTCCAGCTATACATACCAAACACTTGCTAATAATAAGTAAAAATATAATACATGTACCATGTTTCTCAAAAGACTTTAAGTTACGTATACATAGACACCATGGTTATTTGCCTAAGTCGCTGGAATTCAAGGGTTCATTAAAAAAAAAAACTACGTGCTTATTAAATTATCGTCAAATGATATCTCGCGCCAAAACGTCCCATCGCCAAAACGGCGGCGCCAAAACGTCCCATCGCCAAAACGGCGGCGCCAAAACGTCACGTACCGACTGTTAAAGTAGGAAACACTTTTAATCCTAATGAATGGACCCGTCTAATGTCTTCGGTTACTAGCCGTCTGGATCTAACTTCTTGTTTTCACTGCTCTAATGAAAAACGTCTTGTTGATAGTGTCGAATAGAGCGTTCTTATTTTTTAATAAACTTTACGTCATCGTCGCTAAGTAAAACTTTCCCTCTATTCCGGAAACAAATAACTAAATCCTAATCATGTCATAACACCTGTCATAAGCGCTAGTGCCGCGGATTCTGCGCTCAGTACCGTCAAATTGCCTCCGATAGCGCCCCAACGAAACATTTCTATTTGAGTGATGGTTCTCAGGGATTGCTGGTAATTTTCTAGACCTTCTATCAGCAACTGGGGGTGGAATTAGTTACAGGCGAACGTTGAGGCCAATCCACTGACTTATGGCCTTTCTTACCCCACACCAAGCAAACAATGACTTTTTGTTTCGGCGATCAACCGCTTCGTTACACGCTGCCGCCACATACACGCTCTCTTCTATGGCAAGCGACGCCCCCGAATTCGCGACTTTGAATCCCTCTATAATATTTAACATGTTTTCTACAGTGTTTTGTTTATTCAGAACTATCTGCCGACACACCTCCCCCGATACATTCTCTAGTATCCTATCTTTGATTATGAGATCTGTCAAGGTGGATTTTACGAGTTTATCTAGGGGTTTTCAACTTGACCTGGTTCCCCCACTTTAACAGGCTAATGCAATAACCAACGAGCAACAGCATACCAAGGTGCATGATAACTTAACAGTGAATAAATGGTCGTTCGAACTGAACAGTGAATCAACAATCATTCAACAAGAACAATATTTAATAAGCTAAATACAATTCAGCAATAATCCAACATGTACACATCATGTCTGCTATACGACTCCAGAATCAGTCAAAGCTCCAAGTAGATATGTGACAATTATTTAAAAGAAAAATAATTGTTGCTCTTGTTAAGCTCCAATCCGAACTATTCTAAATCATGCGAGTTCACACAGGAGCTCGGCTTTTCGGACGCTGTCCAAATAACTGAATAACGCAAACATTTAAAGCGCTTATTTACAGGGGAAAATGGTCGTCGAATTTTCTCTCTTAAGCGTCTCTATCTTCTTTTCTTGAAGCGTCTCTAAACATGTCGCATTTCCTGTCTAATTCTATCTACTTCTTTGGTCTGTTCTGAGATTTGTAATGATACATAAATTATAACATAAGTTAGTAAAAAAATATTTTTGAGGCATTTTGGCCCATTAGTTGAAGTATTCTCCCCTTACTGGCCACCCTATTTATGAGCATACTTTTTGGCCCTTGAATCTTCTACTCACACAGAAACAAACTAGACACTTCTTAGAACAAGAATTCAACTATTACATTAATTTTAAACTTACAGAATAACGGTAATGACATTGAAAAATGTTCATATCAATATAGAAACAGCAATATTAGTTATTGTGTCACAGCATGTGTTAGATAATTAGATGATGGAGAAGTGATTGCTGGTTCTGTTAAGATACAATGATAGGCGTGATCTATATTAATGAAGATGCTAGCAAGTCTAGATGAATTATAAACAAGTTTCCACTATTTAGGATGCCATGTTAAAGCGATAGGCTGGGTTTGAAGACACGCAGATGATTCAAATGTGAGCACGACAAGGTCTGATGAACTGTTGAAGCCAATTGTTTTTGTGACTTGGTCAAGTTCAAGAGTTAATATTAATATGTAATGATGTACTAAAGTTTAATAATGGGAGGGTTATATAATGAAGTGCAGTAATAGAATTAGGTTAAGGGTAAGTGAGAGAGTTAGTACAGTGTCTATGTCTGGGTAAAATTCGCTGACTAAATTTAAATATTGAAACTGACAGAGCGCATAGATAATTAAATTTAGGAAATATAACAGATATATATACATATAACATAAGACATTGAAAAAAAAGTAGCTCATGAATAAAATTAACAAAGCAAGGCATTCATTAAGATTAAGTAATGAACACTCAGAAATATAACTAATACTATTGATTAGAAAAAGGTAATTACCAAAAACAGAAATGAGAACTAATTTTTTTTCAATTGTACTAATAAATAAGCAGGTTAAGTAGAAATAATTACTACAACTGATGTTATATCAGAGCCCCTCTGAGAACCACTCTGATTTTCTTGTTGATAAGTGAGTGATATTTACAATTTAAATAAACAACTCTAAAATTGAAGTACCTAAACATATCCTAACAATGAAAAACATTAAATGTGAAACTAGAAATAGTCAAGCACGATTGGTGAAAAACAAATATATTTCACCTAATGAAAATAAATACCAGTACCTGTAAAAATCCAAAAGTAAAATAGGTTACAACCAGTAAATACAAGAACAAAGAAATCTTAAAATAATAGAAATGCATAACTTTAGTAATAGTGAGACTAGTAAAGAACTGTTAAATAGATGGGAAATAGGGGAAAAGCCCTGATGTCAACTATCACTATTTCATAAGTAAGGTCAAGTCTTTGCATAAAATGTCACAAGCTAATTGAAATTTGGGCATGTCAAAGTCAACAGCAAGGCTATCATCCTCATCAATCTGCCACTATAGACCTACTATCACATACACATCATCCTTACTGTTGAAACTTTCAATCCTGCCGCAGTATAATACTGGACCCTTATCATACCAATAGTGGCAGAAAAAAATGTTCTTAGGCTGTCAAGGTAATTGTCTCTTTTCAATATTTTGTTCCACTTTACTCCTATCTTTCTGTTCCTTTTGTTGACACGTTTGTTCTGCCCTCTTCACCATTTCTTTAATCATTTCTGACTGACTCAAGCGTTCAGCCTGTCTCCTTGTGCGAGATGTACCAATGGCACATTAAACCACTTCTTTCTTAGATGAATCCTTGAGGGAATCTAAATTGGCTACTGTTTTATTGTTTTTTTACAGCGGATTCTTGAGGAGATGTAGCCTATTGTTGCATTTTGGAGCATTTTTTTTTTGGCTGCACTGAACATTCCAATAACCTCCTCAGAATCCATATTGTGTAGCCTAGCAGATTCGGTCTCAGTGCTCAGCTTATTCGTCACATTCATCTGCAGATATCTTTTATACTGCTAATTGATAATATCTGCAATCGAAGACAGACTGGCTTTTATCATACATTTCACCTCCTCATCCTGAGGGCAGAGCAAAAGTGCCTCCAAAATAACATCAACGGCATCAAGGCTTTCATTAAAGAAGTCTAGCTGCCTAGTAAAAAGAGTTAAAGGATTTTCCAAGCACTGATGTACTTGGGCTAGAACTTCTTTCATGACTGAGATGCCCTTAAGATGAGAAAGTTTGCCCATCAGGTGACGTGTAAAATTTTCTCATCCAAGGGCTTGTCAACAGTTTCCCTATTATGCCCATAACAAATATTTCTTTTCGTGCGGTTTCCCTCTTGAGGTCCTTACTAAGTCAATGTTTTAGTGTTTGGCAGGTGTTGGAGAAGGATTCCAAAAATCTTAGTATTGTATTGTTGATGGTTGATGTGACTGGTTGATGAATGTAGATGTTGGCCGCGAGTTCGTGGCCATGTCATAGGCATGGCTACTCCTTCACAATGACCAGTGTAAAAAGGTGTCTCAATGAATACGACATGGCCTAAATTGTGCCGATGTGCCCAAAACTCAAACTCAGACGACTCTTTAGCGGCTTCCTATGAAAGAGCGTACGCCAGTGCTTCGCTAGCTTTGCGCTTGCCACTAATTCTGACAGCTTTCTTCAGCTCTGAGTTTCGAACTGCATCAATGAAGGCATCTGTGATAATGACTTCCAGAAAGTCTTGTGCGGCTGTTGGGTAAGCAAGATGGGCTAGGCGCTCTATGTCCGTCTCTAACTCTTGCAATGTTTCATCGGGACGTTGTTGATGGGTCTTCAGCTGGACTCGATAAACCTCTTGTAGATGCTCGTCCCCGTATCTGAGTTCCATAACCTGGACAAGAGCAGCGTAATCTTGCTGGTTCGGGATGGACTGGAGAAGTTCGGAAGCTTTCCCTCTCAATACTATCGCTTTCTCCTCGTTGCTGTTCCATTTGTTGATTTTGGCGGCAGCTTCGAATTGTCGCTTGTAGACAGACCAGGAAACGGAACCATCAAAAACTGGAGTTTTTTTTTTTTTTATAGACACTTCTGGTACACATGACAAAACGTTAGTCCCCACTGAATTGGTCAGTCCACCTTGTACTTGAGTTCTTAGTTCTTCAATGGCCTATTCCACAGCGTCAACCATTTGGTTTATCCGCTAGTCTGTGGTGTTTATTCTTTGGTTTATTGTCTCCTCCATCGCGTGTATGCGCTGATTCATGGTGAACAACTCTGTTTTGATTCCCGAATCCATTTTGTCTTTTTTAAAATGTTTTTCTGACCCGGGTTCATCTGTACCTGCATTGCACTCAAGAGCTCCACCACATCCGGTTCTATTTCGAACAAATATGTGTCTGGGTCCTCATCTTCATCCAGCAGGGCTTGCTGGAGACGTGCTGCTATGGCATGTTTGTTTCCGCCTAACTTCAGCCCACGCTCGCGGAGCTCCTGCTTCAGTTCCTTGACAAGAAGTTGTTCAAAGGTTTTCATAGAAGCCACATCAAAGCGTGCCACTTCTGATACCACTTGTTACGATTCTCTATAAAACCTTGACAAAAAAAATGTGGCTAATTCAAGAACCAGACAACTTGGGCTCTGATATAACGAGGCACTTTAATGAGTGTAATAAATAATGAAGAGAAAAACAATCAAATACTTTACAAATGGGCAGAAGTCAATGTCTGAATAGAACAGCTAGACACAACTTATAAAAAATGAATCTCGTTCTTTCCTTAACGTTCTTGTTCCTCTCTGAGTCCGACTGACTGACCTACTGGCTTTAATAACACACGCTATTAGTTTTGTGTGAAATGTCTGCCCGTCCGTCCCGTTTAGATCTCGTAAACTAGAAAAGATAGTGAAAATCCGACATTTAAAGTTCTTTTCTAAAAGCGAAAAATTTTTTAAAATCCATTATGCAATCAGTTTTTTCATAAAAACTTTACAACTATTCACTATTAATAGTAACAAACATGGGAGGCTCTTTAGTTGGGGAGATGACTGTTTACCATATTTGTAACACATTTATGCCAATGGTCTTAGACTTTTTGTTAAAAAATATTTTTTGTTTACATTTGTATTGCTACTTATGTAAGTTCTGTCCTACTAACTACTACATTTACCCAAAAATAATGTTTACTTCTTTCAAAGAGAAAAAAATCTATTTAGTATGCATATAAGTTGGACATAATTTAAAACCATAATATATTAGTAGGTGTGACCTAAAAATAGGATAGGTCATAAGACCAGTGACCTGTACTGTACTAGCAAGTTAGTCCAGTGGTACTTTGTGGTCCCAATTATATTATCTAGGCTAATAACTATAGCCTCTAGATGTATAATACTACCGAGACAAACAAATAATAATTCTGAGATTTCAGTTACAACAACAAAAAAGGAGTTTATTTACAAACAAAAGGAAAAGATCATGAAAAATATAAATTGCAATAAAGGCTCACCAAAAGAAAATGACATAATGAAACTAAGCAAAGTAGCAAGACAGTTTCAGGTCAATAAAATGAAAGGACCACCATCATAGAGGCACAATAATGTCTTATGCCGAAAAACCAAAAAGATGGTTTATAATAATACCATACATGCATTAACAATGAAATGACGTCATTCATGAGACATTTTATGTCAAAAACCAAAGCGAGGGTTTACATTAGTTTACAATAATATCATACATACATTAACTATGAAATGACGTCATTCTTGAGACACACTACTGTCTCGTATCTAAACAAAATATGTCTTTCAAAAAAAAACATACAGAAGAGGATAAGAGACTAAGTAGACCTATACCATTTACATAAATCAATTTAGTACTAACAAATTGATAAAATCTACTTAGCTCATTATCGAAATACTCTTCCCACAACAGCGGCACACTCCTCTTGAGTAACACAACAATAGTACAACACAAGGATGAGTTAAACAGTATATAGATTTAATTCAAAATACACTGGTCAGTTGAAAGGCTCAAGAGAGAGTGGCAATCGTAAACAATTGACAGGGACTTAAATCAAGTCATAAAGGGGGCTAACTCTAATAAAAAAATAAAGGTAGCCACCCTTATTGTCCCTCTTTTTGTAGTAGGTTTCCATATTATCGCGTGACCTGTAGCATTATATCCATTCTGTATCTCTTCTGTGGTACACTCAACTAATCATTGTACTTTAAAATGTAACTACTTAATTTGTACGCTTACTAATAAAATATGCATCTTTTTGTTAAAAAAAAAAAAAAAATAAAGCCCAATAAAGAGGCAAATAGCCCAAAAAAAGAGGCAAAGAAAAAAGGCAAAGGCCCAAGGATTCCCAGGATGTAAACAGCTCGACAACTGAAGTCAAAAGCTAAAAAGCTGAGGTATCCTAAAAAAAAAAAAGATTCTTTTTTTAACGGAAATGTTTTTTTTTTTAAAAGAATTTGAATAAGAGATTGACCTTTTACAAAACAATTAGAGCAATTAGATATTCATCTTAAGACATCAGTTAGGTCAGGTTAGCCAAAGACTTACAACTTAAACTCAAACTTTTACCTATCCATTGGTCTGCTGGACCGTTGGGGCACCACACAAGATCTGTCAACCTTCTTTCTCCATTCTTCTTTGTCATTTGTCTTTGATAGAATTTAATTCTGATGTTCTTTCTGAAAATATTGATACCTACCTTTTTACCTGCCTGGGTGGAAAACTTCGGGGGCCGATTTTGAGTGTGTGTTTCCACACAAACTGTCTCTGAAACCTTGTTAGTGATATATCTGGGTGAAATCTTCTTGCTTCTTGGCATTTTCACATGTTGACTTTATATGTACTATAGATGTATAATCTATATGGATAATACTGAATAGTCTAGTTCAATTTATAATAGACTGTAGACTTTAATGAAGGCAAGAATACAATTTCACACTTGTGATATAGATATACAGCAGATAAGCTATTGATTAGTTAATTAAGTAGTTAGATTCTACTAGAACTAGTGATGCTACAAAATTATAAATGTACACCACATTCTAATTAGGTCAAGCAGAATATAAAACTAGACTAAATATAAAGATTCTAGTAATAATACTATTTATACTAAGTAATCAGTGTAATGTCACCAATGTATATATGTATGTATGTCACTGTGTGTGTTTACTACTACTAGACTACTAGTAGTACTAGATCTAGTGACTACTGAAAACTGCAGTGTAGACTTATTACTGTGGCACTGTCCCCTGTACTGTGAGTGTGACAGACTATTTACTAATAGACGATCTTGTCTGTTAGATTTAGCAATTCAAACAATAAAACAAATTGAATAGTTAATACAAATAAGATATCACAAAATCACAGCCAATTTGAAAGAATCACAACAAAAAGATTTTTCAAGATGGCGGCTGAGACCTTGACCTTAGTCTCTTACAAAAATTTGACAAGAAACAGCTTTTACACTAATTAACGTATTGAATAGCTGAAATCTGAAACTAGGTAGAAACGTGAATTATATTTTTATCTTTCAGACAGAAGCTTTACTTTTTTCTTATATTTAGTTGTTTTTTTTTAATCAATAAATTACCTGTGATTGGTAACACTTCTATATGGCATAGGAGTAAAAAAAAAAAAGTACTAGTTTTCATAAGTACCTCATAGCAGAAGAACATTAAGACCTACTTGTTTAAAACTTTTTTAGATTAACTGTTATTCTAGCAATTGTGTTTATGTTTGTAATGTTGTTACAGCGCCTTGAGCCTACATTTTGTTTGTTAACAGCGCTTTATAAATAAAATTATTATTATTATTATTATTATAGCTGTCCATACTGAAATCGTATTTGATTGAATGCAAAAATAAAATTTGGTACACATACAGAACCATAAAATATCTATTAGAAAAACCTTTTTTTTTTTTCAAATGAATCAATTTTCAGCTATATATTTCCTTTATTCTGAGAGTTTCAGTAAAAGCAAAAAGCTCGGCAAATAATGTTATTGAATATCCAAAGAATCTAAAACCATTCACACCAAGTGCGCATCTTTTATATTCAACGCGCAATCTAGTTCAAACCCAAGCCTATGTAAAAATGAATGCAAATATTGATCTCAACTTATGTCATTTTTTTTTTGGCGAATTTCCGGTATACTCTCGTACCAACTCCAAGGGCGAGCTCAAGACTTCACTCTCCCTCATAGCCGTTAGAACGGGGAAACAGCGAAACTGAAGTGCAGTGGCGTCACTAGGGTCGGTGTCACCAGGTGCAGTAAGCTCGGGTGTCACCCCCTCCACAGAAAAAAAAAATTTTCCCCTCAAACAGAATTAACTTTCTTTATGTTGAACAATAAAACGGTAAGCTAATTAATCAATTGGTTATAGTCGAAAATTGGTTTTCGATTCTAATTTAAATTGTCGTTGTTTTTCACATTTTATCAAATAGTATTCTATAAATTAAAAATGTACAATCATAGAATTGAGAAACCTTGAGTTGAACATATTTTTTACAAGAGATTATTTAAGAGCTCTTTAAGGAAAAGGTCTTAAATTACACTAGTGTTTCTCAGCTGCTTCCAAAAAGGCAAATCAAGCACTGAACAGGTTTACGTCCTACGAAACTTCGTCAAAAAAGCCTGGGATACCAACACAGGACAAAATTCAGTTTTGTAGATTAAAAATTTTTTTTTTGATAGCGTCCAGCGGAATCACTCTGAAGAATAGCAAAAGAGTAAGGCATCTTGCAACAATTTGTCCAGATTCACATGTCTAAAGCAAATCAAGCTGTTGTGTCACAACAGACACTGGAATTCTTTAACACCGAGACGAATATGAGATTAGGGTGTATCTTATCCATATTTCTCTTTCTTGTAGCCATCGACGATGTCATTAGACAGGCTGCATTCGGGTTCCCATGGCGTAAACCAAACCGAGTTAGATTATGCAGAAGACATAGCATTACTTTGAAATACAATTAAATGTATACACAAGCTGACGGATAAAGACGCCCTCAAATTCATACATATAGGGTGCATGTTACCCAGTTCCCGATCAACATTGGTCATACAGATCTTGAACAAATAGTAGAGTTAACCTATTTAGGCAGTGATGGAGATATATCTCATGATGTTGCATGTCGGATTGGAAAGCAGGAGCCGTCTTTCAATAAGTACGGCCTATCTGAACCAAAAAATCAATTAACCTGGAGATTAAAATCCACCTACTCAATACAATCATTGTCCCAACGCCCATCTACGCTTCGAGGCGTGGCAGATTGAAAAGAGACTGAGTAGTGATGGCTGAGAAGGATCCTACGAATCCTCCCGAGATAATGTTACCGATAGAGAAATATTTTCGCACACAGACATTCGCTGTCTAAGGGAGGTGGTGACTGAACGTCAATTGACATTGTGAGACATATCATGAGACGAGACGAAACACGTTTACTAAAGTCAGACTTAACATAAAAGCCTAAAAGAGGAAATTAAAATCATGGCCGTCCACGTCTAAACAGGCGTCACACCTTTGTAGAAGTCCTGAATATCGTGGGCACCTGCTGAGAAGTGGCTTTGAAAGGCGCCATAGACTGATTTCCGTGGAGAAAGATTGCAGCCTTATGCGTCAAATGGCGTGTGAGAGACTTACGCCTGTGTGTTTTTCAACAAATTGTAACAAAAAATGTTAGGTTCACCACTCATCTGGTCAGATAAGATGTTTAGGGGAGTGCCTTAAATTCACTCAAAGTTGTCCGGGACGAAGCCCCGGATGCCAAGCGTTTTTCTCAATTTCTGAGCTTCAGAAACTCTTTCTCCTGGCGTCTACAACACATAATAAAGTCAAATAGAATGAAATTAAAAAGTGTTGGGACTTGTTGATACTAAACTGTGAGAGACATTCGAGGCAGTATTTTTTTGTTTAAAGTTGCTTTTTGGAAAAGTGCAATTTTCCCACTTAGGTGTTACCCCATGCTGTAGCGTACTCAAATTCTACAGGTAAAAAGCTCTCTCTCTCTCTCTGCTACATAGACAATGCGGGAACTAAGCGTGACATAAACACACACAACACGATCAAACCAAACTACTTGCTAGACATAAAAGCACAGCTATTAAATGCGAAAAGAAAACTTCAGGCGCGCACGACATGTATATATATTAAGCAATAAAAAAACATGAACTGTAGAAATAGAAAAAAAAATAAATTTAAATCGCCGATGTTATCAGCGCATGGATGCAAGCAACAGAGTCCCGTTTTGCCTGCAAAAGGGGGAGGGGGGGTTAACAACTCCAAAAAACCTGCAAGCATGATGCCTCTTATATCTTCATAATATAAATAAAACATTGACGAGCGGTCAACCGAGACCAGTGACAGTACACGCCAGTTCGGCAAGGACCAGTGTCGTAAATATTACGCACGCAAGTCACGGGCGAAAGTGATCAACTGGAGTGGTCAAGAAGGTTCGAGGCCAGTACAGACACTATATAAGAGCGAGTGTGTCAGAATCACTTCACGTTACCTCGCAATGTGACCAGTACGAGGCGAGAATCAGCACGGTGTGTGAAGTCAGGCGGAGCAAGACTAGGTTTTTGTAAAGACAGAGTTAATGTTGTTGCCAATTGCGATGCATTTGAAATTAAACTGACTGATACTTTGGAGCCCTGAGTTGGGAGTTCTTTAAGTTCGTTGTGTCGTGTGGTGCAGTTTGAAGAGAGCCTGGATAGTAGAGGAGAGTCGTAACAATATATATATAATAATATGGCTTCTTTTGTCTCGAAAGGCAAAGGATGCGCCCAAATGAGTCACTGGTTTTGGCTTAATCTTGAGACGGGGCAGAATCTGGTGTGGCTAATCAAGCCAATTTTTGCAGCAGCACCAGAGTTTCCTCTCCGGGGCGCATTCCTGGGCCTTGGATAAAGGGGTCATGGGTGGCCCATGCGTCATGATCCCTCTCTCGACCTTGCTGATGTGATCCAAAGGAACGCATCGCATTACATTTGGCACCAACTCAGTTGCAGAAGCTGCCGGAGGGAATTTCGCAGCTGATACTCCCAACGCCTAAGGGGCTTCACTCCTGATTTCTCCTCGAGGTTGTCTCCTGAAGCCTCAGTACCGCAAGGCAGTTTCAAAGGTTGTCATGGCCAGGGGTGTCAATGGGGTTAAGCTCCCATTGTCTATAAAATACTCCTAATGGCATGCGTCTCAAATAGCCTCTGACAACTAAGTCCAGCACCTGGCCTGCTCGTGTGGCTTAGATATTAAGCCCGGCGAAACTGCTCTTACTAACAGGTGAAGGGGTGAAGGCGGATACCTGGCGCCACAAAACCGGGAGCTTCGGGCAGATGGAGCTCGTCAGCCTAGTAAGGCAGTTCATCTAGGAGAGGGGTACTCTGACTTATATATATATATATATATATATATATATATATATATATATATATATATATATATATATATATATATATATATATATATTGAATACAAACTATAATTTTTATGCTTTTACTTAAATTAGTATAATCTACATGTAGGCTATGTTTGAACATTTCATTTTTTTTTCTAATAATAATATGCACATAGATAGGCCTACCTACTACTACTATATTAGTATAAATCAAACTCTGTAGCACCTATGTTAAAAGTTAACTCTATTTCAAATTAAAGATCTAATAGATCTATAAATATTTATTGGCTCACAAAGTAGTCAGTAGATGTTATCAAATATAGAACTAGTTAACTGGATCTTCTAATAGTAGCTTAGACTGATTTATACTAGATTATGTAGATCTAGTCAAGATATCATTTTAATTCTATGATAATAGTAACAGAGTAGATCCATCAATTTAGATCTATATCTAGGTCTAGGTCTAATAAAGAAACTAGATAATCAGCGTTGATCCGACCTTCGTGGCCGTGTAAATTCAACGTCGAATGCGTTTTTCCGGAGTCAAAGAGTTAATTTTTCTTATTCTGACTGTTCCAAAGTCTTCTACTGTAGGAAAAAACAACAACTAATCAACCATTTTCCCACTCTTTCGCAAAAAAGAAGCTTCTATATCACCAGCCTCATCTTTTTCTTTCATAACCTTATCAACTAACTATTTTGTTTTCTTTCTCATCTCAAACATACACAAAACATAGTCGTTAACATTCACACTTTCGACACCATCCAATCTGACATCAATACTTTTTTTTGTTGTCGCTACTGTCACTAATACTATCTGTCCTATCATTAGTCATGTCATTATCAAGTAGACTTTTTTTTTTTTTACATCAGATTTATCCTCAGATTTAGCATTGCTTTAATTTTATTTCCTCCATCATTGCTGAGGATGTAGCGATCATATATTTTTCACTTTTTCCCCCTCCTTTTGGTTTGCTTGCGAGAATTAGCTTTAGGATAGCTTGCAAATATAATCAAGTGAAGCAAACATTTTTGGTTAAGCTGCATCTGAAGATATTGTATGAGCCAACACATTAATTGATGTGTCCCCATGTGAAGCTGCATCTGAAGATATTGTATGAGCCAACACATTAATTGATGTGTCCCCATGTGAAGCTGCATCTGAAGATATTGTATGAGCCAACACATTAATTGATGTGTCCCCATGTGAAGCTGCATCTGAAGATATTGTATGGACTAACACATTAATTGATGTGTCCCCATGTGAAGCTGCGTCGCAATATACTGTCGGGACTAACAAATTATTTCAGGTGTCTCCTTGTGGAGTTGCGTCAGGAGCAAAAGGAGTGTCAGTGTTTGGTGATGTTGAGCTACATTGTGCCCTTGGTCTTGCAATATCTATGTCTGATCACTCTGCGTCTGCAACCATATGTCCAAAGGCAGAAATTCTTCAACAGAAAATGTCTTTCTCTAGAGGCCACACATGATTAGTTTTAAAACCAGACAAAATAGTTAGTTTGTAGCAGCCTTGAGAAAAGCTGTGCCTCCAAGCTCCGCCAGCTGATAAATGGACAGAGTTTGCACAACATGTTTTATTTGCCAAGAGTCAGCAAGATTATTGAAGGCCGCTTTCATTGGTCCAAATACAGTGCGGTCTAGTGGCTGTAACTTATGGCTTGTATGAGGTGGTAGGGTAATAATATGAATGCAATTTCTTTTAGCTAATTCTAGGGCAGCATATGAAAGATGGCTTTCATGGTTATCTAATATTAATATCACAGGGTAGATTTCAGTTGGCCTAACATATTTTATAAAATGGTACATAACTTGAAGAAAACTGTCACTGGTCATCCAACCAGAAGGATGGGTAAGTCCAAGAGCTCCTTGTGGCGATCCACTCAACGTAAAGTTTTTATATTGCTTTCTTGCAAAAAACAACAGATGGCAAAGAGTTGCTGAAACAATACAGCACATCGTCATAAGCTGGCCCCGTTCTCCTGTAACTCGACCTATGGGCTTGATTCCATGAGGTACAATTACTTTAGGAACTTTTTGCACAGTCGTCACACCAGTTTCATCTAAATTGAAGATCTGCTAACCGCTAATATTTAGTTTTTAAAAGATTCTTCCAACATAGTGAAAAATGTTTGAACATATTTACTATAGCCATTTCAAGGGCAAGACACGAGCATTTTTGGTTGTAAGACCATTGAACATATTTGAGCATCTAGCCTTGTATGTTGCCAAAGAATTTTCCTGTTCTGCAGTAAATATCAGGCTGTGTTGATAGGAAACAGGCTAGTTTGGTTACCCTTAGCCCATTTGTTAATGAATGTTGATCGGGCAATGCTCAATTCTTTTGCTGCTTGTTAAACTGGCATACCCTTCTCATACAGCAACCCTCATAACTGACTTTGGCACTTTGCCTTTGTCAGTTTTCCTTTTATATAAACTCGAGGCATAATTACCTGGAAAAAAAAAAGAAAAATAATCTATTTGTCATTATCTATGTTTTGACTTTGGAGTAGACTAAAGAAAGGTAACTCACCGATCGTCAGGTCGCCGATATCCTTCTGATTGCAGAAGCACAATCCACTATGAACAGTCAATACTCCAAGTAATAGAAACTCAAAGTTCTCACGTGGAAAAAATGGTCAGTCGGGGGGGGGGGGGGGGGCAAGTTTACAAATATGATTTGATTTTTTTGATTTAAGGCACATCGGCACAATTTAGGCCATGTCGTGCCTGCAGTCCCTTAAGGACTACTCTCTCTCTAAACAATAAGGGCCAGATTCTATACAGTCATATCATTAAAATCAAGGTCTATTCACAGTTAAAATAGTAAAGGTAGTAAAAATTTAAATATTTGGTAAAAATCTAATGTAAATTGTGCATGTTCACAAATTCATAAATCAGATCTTCGTAGATAGCCCCACTTCCCGGATAAAGCCAAGTACCTTCCCAGGGTCGACATTATCAAATAGTGTTTTTAAATTAGTGGCTCTAAAATATTTCGCCCTGACATCCTGGTATCTGGGGCAATCAACGAGGATATGTTCCACGATAAGGCGAGAGTCACAGTACTCACAAAGTGGGGGCTCCTCTCTCTTCAGTACAAAAGAGTGCGTGATGTAGGTGTGGCCAATCCTAGGTCTGGACATGGTCGTGCTACCTCGCCTTGTCAGACCCTTAGATGTGGGCCGCCACCTGACATCCGCCACAATCTGCCTGAGTTTACTGTGAGTCTCAGCCTCCCATCGGTTCTGCCACTCTCGATAGGTGGCAGAGGCAATACTTTGTCTCAGGTCCGAGTAGGGAATTTGGGTTCCTGACACCGCATGATTTAGGGCTCTCTTTGCTTCTCTGTCTGCGGCTTCGTTTCCCTCAATGCCAACATGGGAGGGGACCCAGATGAAGGTGACATCCCTACGGTCGGCTGTTATTTGGTCCAACAGCTTCAGGCTCTTATGTACCAATGGGATGTCAGTCTTCATCCGCCCCAAAGCTTGCAATGCAGATTTTTACAAATATAGAACCAGCGTTAATAATGAACATATTTAATAAAGATAGACCTACATCTATATACATTTTAAAAAGCTAATTATAAGCAAATCAAGCATATAGAATTCTACTGCCAATCATGGGTCAAATGAATGGGGAGAAACAAACCTCTTATGGCCCATTTCTCCCAACTGGTACCTTAATTGGGTAAAACAGTTTGAAATTTTTATTTATTGAGTTTGTAAGTGAAAAAATATTAATTATTATAAAGAAATGAATTCTAAAGTAGATCCAATGAAGTGGGTTTTTTTTTTTATTTTGGTCCAAAATAATATGGTACACTAGTATTAAAGTATGGTGTGGTCCATTTCTCCCCAGTCTCCCTATCCAAATCCAGATCCAGTAAGAGACGAAGATGACCTACTTGTAGAGCTGGGATGCCATTTCTGTTGAGGTGGTTGGTCCATGGCGCTAAGGGGTTCAATGAACCCGGGCCCACGATCATTAGGGGCCCATTGCCTGTGGCGTAGCGACCAATGCGCAAAGGGATTCATTGCACTTAGGCCCTTGATTAATGACCAACTGGGGCCCATATAAGCTCTAGGAATGACACCAAAGAAAGGGAAAAAATGTGTTTTGTAAATGTTTATTTCAAATATACAAAATATTATACCGAACTTAATATTAACTTTATAAAACATAGTCCGTGTTTTCAGTCCGAGTCTGTGTACCAGCGGCTTGGACTGCTTTAATGTTAGAAACTGCTTTCATCAGGTCTATTGAGACGGTGGCTGGTCCTAATCACACTGTTTGTTCCTCATTTGTACGTTAATGAAACCATTGAACGGATTTCATATTTGTCAGAACTAGAAGTATGCAGTATTGCTTGAACATTTACCTTGAAGAATTACGGGCATGACATGGCCTAAATTGTGCCGAAAAATTAAAACTCAAACTCAAACATTTACCCCAAGTAATAACAAATCCCCATTGTCATAAAATAAAATGCAAGGCCAATGCTATAATGGTGTGGACAGTGCCATAGCAATCAGACATTGCTTCAACAAAAGCACATACGCAACAGATTCAGACATTTGATGTACTAAAGATTCTATTCTCCTCAAAGGAAAAAGAGCTCTTGGAAGCTGCAGCACTTAGGGAAAACTTAGAAACATTCGATACTCTTGTTCTGCGTACTGTCGAGTACAAAGCGCAACCAACGTTGTGACCAAAATGAGTAGCAAGATCTACATTAAGCTATGCGTCAACTGGAGACAGGGGCGGACTGGGTATCAAAACTGGCCCGGGCATTACCATATAAACCCGCCCACAAATGTCATGTCATATATTTTCGGTGTGTGTGTGTGGGGGGGGATTTTAAACCTCTCCCAAATTAATATATATATTAGTGTCTGTGTATATGTAATTAATCTTCATTACATTCTTATCTTTCATTATTTCAAACGTTTTTTCTACCCTAGAATACTCCCTATAATTAGTGAAAGGCAGTATACACCGCCAAGGGACAGCTAGGGAGTCTGGGGGAGCGCTATAAGCTCCCCCAGTGGTTCGCCCCGGACCAAGCATTATTTACGTTATTTTAAGTTTTAAAAAATGCATATTTTGAGGTATCTACAGTGCAATTAGCCTGCTATTCTTCCGCTTAAAAAATCAAAAACTAAATCTTCTATTCAGTGGAGTCCAGCGACTGGTAGAAAAAGGTAAAATGATTTAGTTTTTGTATTGTAGGTGGGGGGGGGGGGGGGGGAACCTCAAAACCCCTTTTGGCTACGCTCATGATATTTGGTGACTGTAGTTTGCTTAAGTTGACTGCAATGGGGAAGTAAGTAAAGTTTCCCTTTCAGACAATGAGATCTGAGGCCGGTGATGGTTTGAACTCCTCCCCACTCGGCTACGTTCATGTGTTTTAACATAGGTGTAAGCCTAATTCTATTCAAAATATATAAAGTTTGATAACGCATCGAAAACTGGATGTATGCTTTCGTTGGCTTACATAATGTAGTCTATTTATAGATCTACATGTATGTAGTCTGAAAACTATAAACAATACAATAGCAGCCTTAATGAGTTTGAAACTTTTTGATATTACTTATAGATTACAGACGTTTCTGCAAAAAAATAAAAATAATTAGGTCCTACGCATTTCATGTGTCAATCTAGTCATGCATGTTGATCTGTGACTTAAAATATGCTAAGTCATTGGTTTTCCTGGCTGACTCAGGCAACCCATTCTTAAGTGGTATCACCACAAATACAAAACTAGGGGTCTATCGAGCCGTCGTCCTCCCTAAATTGCTCTATGACTCAGAAACATGGATAGTGTACAGTTAACATGCAAAGAAACTGAATCACTACCACGACATGTCTGTGAAAAATACTGAATGTCAAATGGCAAGACAAAATACCAGATAATGAAGTCCTTCAAAGAGCGGGTCTGCAAATCATCCACACAATCCTGATGCAGTCCCAGCTGCGATGGGCAGGACATGTATGCAGAATGGAAGACCACCTCATCCCTAAACGACTTTTGTATGGCCAACTAAGCTAAGGAAAGCGCTCGCAAGGTTGTCAAAGAAAGCGCTTCAGGGACACCCTCAAGGCTTCTCTGAAGGGGTTCAACATAGACCCAGCCACCTGGCAGACAGAGGCACATGACACTGTGAAAACCGGCGCACAGGTTGCTGAGGAAAAGAGAACAAAGATGGCAGAAGAAAAACGCCAGAGAAGAAAAGCAACGCCAATGACACTAGCTCCAGCTGGAATAACCTGCCTAGTGTGCAGCCGAACATTCCGGGCTCACATAGGTCTTACCAGCCACACGAGGAGACATAAAACCCCAGTGCAAAGCCCTTAGCCCCCTGGATGACAAAGTGGTCATAATCGAACTACGATGGGCGAACTATATATATTCCTTTACAAGATAAGAGAAAGCAGAACGATTAGAGAGGTACTTCTAAATGTGAAAAGCTCTTGCTTCGTCCTAGTACATTCTCAAAAACGCGATTTGTATATGAATATATTATTTAAAATATAAATGATTCTAAATCTTTCATTAAATATCGGATGTGACAGCGCTATATAAATTATTGTAATAATTTTCATCATCAATGACTTCATACTAAGCATAAGTTTGCCATTAATTATATAATCATAACTGTACAAATATCGGTTTCGATCTAGATTTATGTTTTAATTAAAATAATTTTTTTTTGTAAGCCTTAAGTGTAGTATTTTTAGATCTATGTTATTACAAATAAACAAGAAACTTACTTTTTTTTCTTTTCAAATCGCAGAAACTAGAAACTTTATACGGTTATATCCATATTAAGCTATGAATAAGTTGGTTGGTTTGCTATTTCGCGGCTGTGTGTATATGTTTAAGTTAACTTCTATTAAGTTTTGTTAACGAGCTAATTGTCTCCCCTTTTGACGCATTATATCAATGTTTTCTAACTTAACCTCTCCCTTCCCTCTTTTTCGTTAACTTTCAATGGAACCATAAAAAAAAAACGGGTGAGGGAAGGAGTAAAACAAAAATAGGAGTGCCATCAAAGGCCCATGCCGACCAGCAAAATGATCAGGCCAAACAGTCTTGAAGACATCAAAGTAGTGTTGAAGGTCATGCCACTCGTGCATAGCAGAAAGTACGGTCTAACGTTTTACAAATGATAACACGTACAGTGTATAGTGTAATTCTTAAATTTTGTTCTTATTGAATTTCAAACAAAATTAATTGTTTAAGTTGTCTGCATTTAATTTTTTTTTCTTTGGTCGCGACCAGACCGGCCCATTTGGTACCGGGCATTTGCCCGTTTGCCCATATAGCCAGTCCGCCCCTGACTGGAGAAGACTCCGAGAAGATCTATAATCAAGTAAGTCATTTGAGAAATGGCTTTGGTGAGTGTAAAAATGAGGCTTCTGAAGTAGCTGGATCTTGGAATATTAAAAGATAATTTGATGAGCCTACAGCAGACTACAGTAAAGAGATAATTCAAGATGCAGAGAGTTTCAAAACTTTACCGACTTATCGATGTCATTGTTTCTCAATTACTTGATAGATTGTATAGCATAGTCGTTATTGCTGAGTTTCATTTCAAGTGTAAACAACAAAGTGTTATATGATGCCACCATGCTTCTAGTCTCATCCTATCCAGATGGTATAGCCAAAGAATATTGTTCAGATATACAATTCTTCAAAGAAGTCTTTTAAAAAGTCATATTAAGTCTGTGTTCAGAACGAGATTTGGCCATTTTTTAAAACATTTTATCAACAAATTTTCTAAACATTTTCACAGCATGCATGTTATTTCTCACTTTGCTTGTGACATAAGAGCGGCCATTCTCGAAGTTGCGATTAAATTTTTTTTAAAGAAGTTTAATGACACGGCTTGGTGACTGAGCGGCAAAGTGCTTGATGACTGAGTGGTAAAGTGCTTGATGACTGAGCGGTAAAGCGCTTGGTGACTGAGCGGTAAAGCGCTTGGTGACTGAGCGGTAAAGCGCTTGATGACTGAGCGGTAAAGCGCTTGGTGACTGAGCGGTAAAGCGCTTGGTGACTGAGCAGTAAAGCGCTTTGCTTTCGAGGGTCTCGGGTTCGAATCCTGGAGAAGACTCGGATTTTAAGCTTCGGGATTTTTAAGGCGACCAACCAGCTCTAATGTTGGGGAAAAGTAAATGCTGTTGGTCAATTGCAAGGTCTGAATGCGGTAATTTATCTTACTTTTTATGACACAAAGCAAGTTGTTCTTTTAATTTAGCGAGAAACAGCCAAAAGTTTAAAATACCGGTTATAAAAATAGATGCACTAATTTTGGACTTTGCTAATCAGAAGTTCAGAAAAAAGAAATTTTAGTAAATGAATGTGTGACCTATTTACTGTTAACTGATTTACATAGAACGAGATTATATTTCTTTTATCAATGTTTAATAGTTTGACAATAGAATGAAATTGTGTATAATGGGGAAACTTGCAACAAAAAAAAAACAGTGTGTCTTTGTATTGAAACACTATTTAGATGTTTCATCTAGTTAAACGTTGTACACACATTGAGCTAGAAGACACTATTAGTTCAATAGCTGAATCTAAAGTCATAACTTGATTACATAAAAAATACACCTAAACATACAGACTACTCGATATTTTACACTCTTGCGTCATCGGAAAGAGGGAGCCCACCAAGATATTCTGGTTGTTAGATCTAGTTGAATGTAGTGTAGATCATGTTGATTGATGGTAGATCTAATGTTATCCGCGAGTTCTTAATAACAACCTCCAACAGAACACAAACAGAATATAATGAAGTAAACCAGTTTAAAATACAACAAGAGTTACGTGTAAATGTGTAAATCAGATGTAGTTTAAGTATTTCTAACGATGCTTGATTATACTAAGTGCGTGCGTACCTTGTATGATGTATTACAGTTGCGAGCTCTTGGAGCATGCTAATCCGTCACAAGAATAAATAGGTACCAACTGGAACAAAGACTCAAATGACCAAGTTAACTCAAGGTGATCTTCAAACAATGTATAATGTAGAATGGGCCATAGTCTAGTCCGTCACTAACAACGATGTTTACCCCTTGAAAGTCTAGCAGTAACTGTCTTCTAAAAGTCTATTCTAATCTCTAACCCAAAGTCTATGACGTCACTATAGAATGTACGTTCACTGTCGGTCTAACAAAGTGCGCCACTCAACTAGCTTTCTAACACAAGTTGATTACAAAAGAAGGGCACAGTCTACGTCGTATGTTTGCTACAAGCGGTCTCCTTCCTCCTCGTTCGTCCGTTGATCGTTTCCTAATCTATTGTTACAAATGAACAGTGATAGGTAGAGGTCAACGTATGACCCCGGCGAGATGACACAGCAGCTAGTGTTCCCTGGAATCTACATGTACAAACAAAGACAGGATGTGACGTGTCCACACGTGTTGTTCCAGGGGACGAACAGATCTAAGTAGGGGGACAGTTACTAATGAACAGTGACAGATAGAGGTCACTACGTGTGACCCCGACTTGATGACACTGCAGCGAGTGTTTTCTGGAATCTACGTGTATAAATAAAGACAGGATGTGACGTTTCCTGACATGTTATTCGAAAGGATACTAGGAGTGTTTGTGCAACTTTGGAGAAGCGATTAGGGACTCTATATAAGCCAGAAAGTTAATGTGAAAGTGAGTCGTATGGAGTCGTGAGTGAGCCGTTACAGTCGATACAGTCTATGTAAGACGTGTGCGGCTCTGTGGAAGAGAAATGTGTACGACTCGATGCAAGTTAACTAGGGTAGAGTTAACTGGAGTGGACTACTGTCGTTAAAGTCTATACGGCGAACTACAGTGGACTTGAGCCGTTACAGTCGATACAGTCGATGTAAGACGTGTGCGGCTCTGATTCGGTAGACTTGAGTACGACTTGGTTCAGCTTTGGGAGACCTGGAGCGACACTGGGAAGTGTGTCGTTGGTCTGTTCTGTGGAATACGGCTCGATGCAAGTTGAGAAGAGAGGAATTGCAACGAAGTGAAGAGATGCAGTGCAACGAAGTATAGCTAACTGTAAACTGACAGATATTGTACAGTCTTCTACGCTACATGTTACAGTAATGTTAGAGTTAATAGTCATTAAATTTATATGCAACTGAAAGTTTAGTCGTCAAGTTCTTTGCTGTGTTTTTATTTGTGTGCCAACTAATACATCTAGCCAGAAGATTCAGAAATACGTAACACTATTTAGTTCGCGTCACTAAGGAAATAGCAAATGAAAGCCAACATCTACACGTCTTACTATTGTGTCATTACACTGTCTACACTACAGTCTCGCTTTGGATTCATGTCGTCATAATTGTGCGTCTCAACAATCCCCCCCCCCCTTTTTTTTTTATTAAAAAACATTAAGTCTCTTTTTTTTTTTTAATTAAAAAAACACAAAAAACTAACTTACTACTGTCATGTCTTACAATGCTATGAGACTCCTATAGGGTGAAGACGTGTTATGTGTGTGCTTTATAAGCTGTAGATTACTCGATTCTTGAGGAAGATGTAGAACTAGTCTAAATAATTATTATTAACTCACAGTCTGGATTGCGGTCCGAACACACATACATATTAATGAAATAACTTGATAAGACTTCTAGAACTTGAAAATAGAATTTAATACAAAATAATGGGACACAGTCCTAATGTCACAGTTCTAAAACAAAACTTCCATCTTGCTTGCTAAAAGAGTGAGTCCGTTAACTTTTTTATCCCATAATTCCCATCTCCCATAATTCCCTATTTCCGTCCAAAATGAAGTTCTATTTATAGTCACGTCGCTCAAATGAACTCCCCGATAAAACTACTTTCCTTTTAAACATGTAAAAGACGATACAAACATAAATTTCTTCTTGATGCCACATGCTGTTCACTTGATATGGTTCATGACAGGATGTTTTGGCGCAGCCGTTTTGGTGCGAAGGTCGTTTTGGCGCAAGGGACATTTTGGCGCGAAATGTTTTGGTCACAATTTTTACGTTTATTTTATTATTTCTTAAAAAAGAATGATACATATCAATATTTTGCCAGTGTTTCAGCAGCCAAATCTAAGTCCTCGATGGGAACAAATGCTATTGCAACTATCATTCTAGCGGCCAAAGCAAATTCTGTATCATTGTTGTACATTTTCATCTACCAATTACTTTCGCATATTTTCTGTCAGATGATACAAGCAGCCATGTATTGCATATAACGGATTTAGGGTATGATGTGCTTCCCGGGCTCCCCACCTGAACAGTGTTCATTAACTTTCTGCCGAGGTTGTAGTTTGGCCGGGCTCGTCTGCCCTGACACCCCTGACAGTTTATTAGTTAATACGTAGATAATTATGCAACTCAAATACTGACTATACTGTTATAAACTTGGTGGTGGCACAGAGAGGGGTAGTGGTGTGTGTGTGTAGTCAGCCGACGCAAATCGCCCCAGTCCAGCGCTAGACGAGCGGTCAACCGTGACGAGTTACGACTGTCAGCCGAGTCGAGTGTCAACAGGACAGTTCGGGAAGGATCGCCGTCGTGAACAGAGCTCAGGAGCGTCACGAGAGTTGTAGTCAACTGACCATCTAGAAACGTCGAGCGGCGTTCTGTCTGGTTCGAGAAGGCCAGTAGGGACCCTATATAAGAGCGGAGGTGACGCAGTCAAGACGGTTCAGAGCCCGGTTCACTACAGTCCGGTCGACTACAGCACAGTTCAGCGGTGTGGTTCTGTACGGAGCATTACGACGGTTCAGTGCGGAGTACTGTCAAGTACAGTTGAGACGACTGGCGTCTTGATCTTGGTCTGCGA
The DNA here is from genome assembly GCF_947242115.1 of Biomphalaria glabrata. Lineage (NCBI taxonomy): Eukaryota > Metazoa > Mollusca > Gastropoda > Planorbidae > Biomphalaria > Biomphalaria glabrata. Next base: position 28,005,299 of record NC_074720.1, on the reverse strand, counting down.
TCAAGTCCGACACAACGAACCTAGTGTGTGAAGTCAGTCCTGAACTGTTGAACCCAGTGCAAGCCCGGAACGAGACGGAGAGGCCAGTGTAAGAGTTGATACGGCGGAACGGTGTTGTCGGAGAGATATTTGTACAGTGTACGTGTTGCCAATTGTACAGTATTGGCTGTTATTTATTAAACTATTAAAGTGTTACGTTACTTTGGAGCCCTGAGTTGTCAAGTTCTTTAAGTTGCTGGTGTAAGGTGCAGTTTGCAGAGAGCCTGGATAGTGAGATTCGTAACAATACGTTAACTTATATCAGTTGAATAACAAGAATGTAAATGCAACAATTTAATGAATAAATAATGTAACATGACATGACAGATGAATACGGGTTTGGTAACTAGTATTATACATGGTCAAATACAAACAAACAACTTATTCAAAATAACATAGCACACCTTAATCTCAGTATCACAACTCGAAGCCTACAAGCTAAAGCCATGGAGGCAAGAACCAAACCATACACCCAGGCTTGACTCTAGCAGAGTCCCAAACCTGCGCCGCTAAACAAGAGATCGCCATTCCCAAGATCATAGCACCAACGAATTTAGAGCTACACCACGAAGAATAAAGTAAATTCAACTAACTTACCCAATACTGGGGAAGAAAATGCCAAAGAAAACAACTCCATCGGCACAACCACAACAGAGGCAAAATAAACAAATGATATCAATAAAGCGCGTCCTTAGGAACGCACAAACCATTATGATGCACAAAAGAAAACACTCAGCAAGAAGCGGCTGTAGATGCGCACGACATCTATCAGCTATTTCTCATTTCCTCAAATGTCTTTTCTCCTGTAGTTTCTGTTTGTAAGTCATGTTATTGTTGTATGTTTGTCTCCTAGTTTCTGTTTGTAAGTCATGTTATTGTTGTATGCTTGTCTCCTAGTTTCTGTTTGTAAGTCATGTTATTGTTGTATGCTTGTCTCCTAGTTTCTGTTTGTAAGTCATGTTATTGGTGTATGCTTGTCTCCTAGTTTCTGTTTGTAAGTCATATTATTGGTGTATGCTTGTCTCCTAGTTTCTGTTTGTAAGTCATGTTATTGTTGTATGCTTGTCTCCGTATGCCTTTGAAAGTGTATGTTACTTCACTGTCTTCCTCCTCCTCCGTAGTAGTAGTATTATATAACATATTGTATTCTTAATCTTGTTCAGCACTCTACCTGTACTAGGGGCTGTCTAATCAGGGCACAGATCTTTTACTTGAACAGTGGTCTGACTTTCTTTGAACGTTTGTTTTCTTTGTGCAAAGTTACTATAGCAGCTTTGTGATCTGTGTCTTGGAATGTTTCATTTCAAATGATACAATTGACTTATGTTGTAACCACCAGGTGTATATATCCTATCTAAACGTGTCGAGACGGGGTATGACCTGTTCACCATGGTTTTATCACGACCGATAGGTTCTATTGTCCTATCTCATATAGGCATCAACTAGTTTAAAGTTTTCCTATCCCCTCTAAAAAAAATAAAATTAAGATTTGGAAAAGTCTTTTGCTGGGGAGGGCACACTGCCAAAGTAGTCTGTCTTATAAAGATGCAATGTAGCTGGAGTCGCCTCCTAAAAATAAGCGTATTCCCTCTATAATTATTGTGTAGTGTTTCGCTCAATTTTTCACACACAAAAAAAAACAACACTTTTTTTGCGTTTTTTTTTGTGCTGGTGAGTAACTATTTGCTAAAGTAAATGTTTGGTTTTCTGTTTCTCCTCTAATGATCACTCGTCTACCCCTAATGTCACTAAATGTTCTTTAAACCTGAGACTTGTAAAGTAGCTACCCCTCTACACGCGTTACCTAAGCTAAACCCGCCTTCTTTCAATCCTATTTTTGATGGATATTGTGTGTCGATATTTATTTCTTGTATGAATAAGAATTTTGTTTGATATTCTCTTGATAGGTGGACAATGTATTTGTCTTTGTTCTTAAGGCTACCTTTGTCAAGTAATACATTTGTAATGTCTGTCAGGGGCGTAGCTAGGAATTTTCCATCCTTTGGGGTCGGGAGGGGGGCTTGACCTCTCTGGGGGCCCCTGCATTTTTCGTAATATTTAAATGTTAATGTAAAAAAAAACACTCATTTGGGGGCCCCTCTCAAGTGGGGCCCGGGGGGGATTTTCAAATTCTCCCCCCTCCTCCCCCCACCATAGCTACGCCAATGATGTCTGTCGTGACTAAGAGTAAAAGAAAATTTAAACTATTTTATTAATTGGATGTTGTGGGTCTGCTAGCTTCATCTTTTACCAGCGTAGGCGAAGTCTTCAATGTACTAAAATCAAGAATCTGTTTAGGGGGGCTTACCTCTTCTCTCAACGCGCGGGCTGATGACAATTTCCTCGCATGATGGGCATCTCTTTCTTATTGATTCTATTGGAGACCAGGAGCTGACCACACATGTTCTCTAGAGCGGAATCTCTTGTATAGTTTGAAAACATCACCATTCTGGGTCTCTACTTCAGCATCCACAGCTAAATCTTGTCAGGGTTGTGTTTAAGCGTTAGCTCGTTTGCTGTCCCATTGTACCAACACGACACATTAGTAAATATGTGGCCTCAACGCAACATCCATTTAACACCGACCCACTGCTGACTCTAGTGCAGATTCAACCTACAAGCCCAAACTGGTTCTTATAACCAGTTGCCGTATCTCAAGTTAATTGAAAAGTAAGAAAGATATTAAAGCAACTACAACAGGACATTTTGTTAGAAATATTGATTAAAATAAATATGTCCTGTTAGAAATATTGATTAAAATAAATATCACTCATTCAAAATAACTTTAATCACCAATGGCGCTTCATACCAAAGCATCAACATAATAATAGTGGTCATTTCAACGTCACAATCAACCAACCAAGCATATTTAAAATGAATAATCGCAATCTCATGAATGTTGTTTATGCTAATAAATGTAACATTATTTCATATATAATGCATACATTTTCATAAAATAATGTACACATTGAAAAATTGAAATGCACAATACATGTATAAGAAAATGCATAAGTATGTAGCTACAAATTTGACAGTCTACATAGTCTATAGTAATCTTGAGCACAGATCAGCAAGCAGATTGTCCTCCCTTTTGACGTGAAATATATATATATATTCCTATATATATATGGCTCCTTCTGTCTCGGAAGACAATGGATTCGCCCATTGTAATAATCCTGTAACATCAGTGTCCATCTTGTAATGCGTGCTAGTCGTCTATCACTTGACCTCTGCTCTGACCACATTATAAGAATCGTCTCCACTATCAGTTCAATTAATCGGGTAAGTCTTATTGGACCCCTCTCACCACAACTAAAGCAAGCGATTTCTTTCCTTTTGACCACTGGACTTCGATTCTTTACAGGCTCACTACTTAGCAAGCGACACACCTACACTAGCGACCTTAAACTTTCAATGACATCAATCATATCATCAACTGCCTTTCTATTATAAGTTGCTTATACACATCACCAGACACATTCTCAAGTATTCTATCTTTTACCAGCAACTCTTTCACTTCTTCCACGGTCTTGCCTACTTCAGCCATTTTCCACCAGTTGTCCATCGCATTTCGCAGCTCGTTGACAAACTCCTAAAATCGTTTTGGCGTGGTTTTACCCGGTGAAACCTCTTGCGGCAGGTTTCCTCATTAATATCCGCATGCTGGAGTAACACAGCCCTTATTACTTTATAATTCTCATTCAAGAACAGACTGTCCGCAGCATACAATTCCTTAGAAATGTTGTTAATTTATAAGACAAGAGCAAGGACCATTCCTTTCTATCAATCTTACATCTTGTCGCGACGACCTCAAAATATGTCAAATAGGCCATCAGGTCATCGTCTTCCTTCATACCCTGGAAGCTTTGATCAAGTTTATGTAGAACATTTCTAGGCCGCACCTCACCTCCCTGGCATCTATCTCTTTCCACCTCTCGTACTCCCCACGCCTGGCATTCTCCTCACGATCGAATCATTCCTTCTTTAACCTTTCCTCGCGTCCAAGTCTGGCCACCTTCTCTGCCTTCAATTAGTGTTCTTCTTTGGCGACCCTTTGGAGTCTCCTTTTTTAGCTCTATTTACCACAGTGAAACCATCACTCTGCAACCATTTAAAAAAAAAATTTCTTTCTCCTTGGAATTATCTCCGTTGACCACCTGAGCATAGCTTAGAGGAACGGTCCTTTTCTTGGGGGGCCCAGCTCGAATTGGGGCGGCCCGTATTTTAGTCACCTCCACCTTGGATCCCTGCTCTGCAAACATTTCAATGATTTTCTTTTTCGCTATTGAAAGTGAAGCCCAATGTTCGTTCATTTTCGTTTCCGTGATTTGTGTTCTTTCTTCTTCTAATCGTGGACTCTATGGAAGTCTTCTATTCGTCGAAAGTATTTGCTCAGATCTGGGAATTAGTGTAATTCATAATTTGGCACATAAATAGGGATTTTTGTCGACCCGGGGAAGATACTGGGCTTTGTCCGGGAGGTGGGGTTGTCTACGAAGATCTGATTTTTGAATTGTGAACATATAATATTTACATAAGATTTTTTACCAAACTATTAAATTTTTACTACCTTTTTTATTTTAACTGTGAATAGACCTTGTTTTTAATGATTTAACTGTATAGAATTAACCCTTGTTATGTAAAGGAAGAGTGATCCTTAAAGGATTACGGGCACGACATGGCCTAAATTGTGCCGATGTGCCAAAAACTCAAAACTCAAACTCGAACTCTTACATTAAATGGTAAATTCTTTACAGTGACTGTAAAACGATCTGAAACTAATTCATAACCAGATTGTTTCTTAGACTCATCTACTGACCTGTCTTCTGTTTTTCTGTAGTCTTCTCTTTTGTAGAATTGTTATTTCTTACATGTTGACCTTTTATTGCTACCTCCGCCATAACATCCATAACCAGTTCCTTTCATTTATTCTTCTTCCTCTGTTATCAAACTGTTTCTGGTATCCACCATACGACACGTACCCGCCACATGTCTGTTTTGGTCCATTTGTATAACATTCTGTGGACTTACGACCTATTTTCCCGCATATAAGATAAATCACAACTTTCTTGTCACCAATAGAACTATGACTTGTAGCTTCAGCGGCTCCAGCTACATAAACATTACTTTCTTCTTTACTATACGGGGTCGTTCCACTTGTAGCTATTACCCCTTTCGCGCAGAAAGGCTTGCACCTCCTTCGACATAAAGCACGTACTGTCAGGGTGGGTTTTCAGGTTGACTAGGGTAGGCTATAGGTTCCCGGGCTCCCCACCACCTGACCAGTGTAAACCAAAACAAAGAATGCTCGCCTATAACCGCGAAGTAACTTGAACAACGAATAAATGTCATAAAACATCATCGATTAGACAACAATTATTAATAACGAACAATATTTAGTAACACATAATTATAACTTAACAAGGTATTTCCCTAAGTATCAATTTCATGATGGTGAACAGTACATTAATAATTGTTCAAATAACAATAACACACCTTCCGCACGCACCTCCATCTAGGCACCCTACAGAACATCAACTCCCTACACCTCAAAACTCAAACGATACAGCTCCAAGAGCGGAAAGGCGACAATCTTTCTCATAGCCCCGAACCTAACACACTGAAACGAAAGAAAACCTAGATCTAGCGATGCCGCTACAACAAAAGAACTTTTCATTAACGACACCCGTACCGAAAGATTGCACCAACTATGTACTTACGTACCGTTAAAACGAGGAAACAGAAAACCAGCTAACCAGCTAATAAAAAAAAGCTCTCTCCACTGCGGAAACTAAGGATGACATAAACATACACATACACAATATTCTAGACAACAAAACGCACCACTCAAACTACTTCCTATACACTAAAACACAAATATTAAACACAAAAAGAAAACTTCACGCGCGCACGACATTCCGCACACGTACCTCTGTCAGAATGGACATACTCTGACATATTAACTAAGGAAAACAGCTGATCCAAACACTTTATGACAATAGATGAGGACATATTGGGCATGGGTAGGCAAATGGGAAGCTCGAGCACTCCTCCACCCTTGTTAATAAATATTTATTGTGAGTAGCAGATGGGAGTGGCCCATTAAAATCGATGCTTGCTTTCTGAAATGGTTGGGTAGCCTTGATGAGGTTGCCTGAAAACTGTTTAAAGAATCTAGGTTTCAGTTCAGCGCAAGTTTTACATTAGTTAACCACTTTGCGGGCGTCCTCGCAAGAAAAAGGTAAGTTCTTAGTCCGAAAAAAATGGAGAAGTCTAGTGACCCCTGGGTGACAGAGGTTGCTGTGTAATAGTTTGAGGTCTTCTCCAGTCATTGCTGACGCATAGTGGTCTCTTGAAAATGTATCCGCAGCTGCGTTTTGTTACCCGGGTCGATATATGACGTCATATTGGAACTACTAAGTTCCAGTTGCCATCTTTGTATCTTTTCATTTTGATCTTGCCCTTGATTTGCTGGTCAAACATAAAAGACACCGAGCGTCTACTAATTTAGGTAATGTTGCCATTTTCTCAGGGCTTCTACGATGACGTATGCTTCCTTTTCGACTGCTGTGTCTGCGTTTACTATTAGTGAGTGTTCTTTAAAAAAAGGCGACTGGACGGGCGTCTTAATTAAGAGTAGCGGCGATTGCGATGTCTGAGGCATCTGTTTCAACTGTTAGAGGTCGATTATAATCTATCGTCAACACAGCAGCGTTTCAAGTTCGTGTTTTAGCTGTTTAAAAGCTTCCTTAACTTGTTCAGGGGGAGAAAATGCTTTGTTGTTTACCAATAAATGGATCTTGTTGGAAAAATTTGGGATCTATTCAGAATAATAAAGCAATAGTCCAATCATCCGGTTTTCTGATTTCATGTCTTGTAGCGGAGGTAGATTTCTCAACGCCTGAAATCTTTCGGGGTCTGGTCTTAATTGCCCTTGAGAGATTTCGTAGCCTAGGAGCCACACTTTATTACCCGCAATAGCACTTTTATCATCGTTGAAGTTGATGCTAAACTTCTTAGCGGCGTTGAGAAATCTCTGTAGATTGTGATCGTGGCTACTGAAGTCACGTCCGCAGATGGTAACTTTATCCACGTAAGCAAACGTATCCTGTTATGGCTCTTCCGCCGTGTCAAATCCAAACAATGAAGTAAAATGGAGGTAACCTTCTATACTTCTGGATGTTGATGCCCGTAAGCTCCGAGTCGGGGGTCACCAGCTGTTATGGCTCTTCCGCCGTGTCAAATCCAAACAATGAAGTAAAAAGGAGGTAGCCTTTACCAACTCAGTCAACACCGGCGAAAGGCCGAAACAACCAAATTAGATAGTCGACACGAGTGTTAACAAAATAAACACTTTTAAATACTGAAAAAAAAGAAGGATTCGTCCAATGTCCTTCGTTATAAGCCGTCTGTATCTTCAAAAGACGTGGTGTTTCTAATGTCGAATAGAGCGTTCTTGTTTTTTAAAGATCTGTCACGTCACTTGTCACTAAGTAAAACTTTACCCCTTTTCACGAAACAAATAACTAATTCCTAATCATGTCATAACAATCCTGTAGCCCTTCCTCCTCAATTATTGTGTGTTAATTGTCCTTTGTAAGGCAGCAACTCAGTTTGTCACTCCAAAAGGAATGCGTCAAAACTGATAAATCTTCCCGCAAGCCTCGAACGCCGTGTACTACTTTTCATCATCCCTCATAGGTATCTGGTGGTAAGCGCTTTTGAGGTTGAACGTACTGTACATTTGAATATTTCATCCAGGTATACAAGACACATATCCCAATTAGTCCCTGTAAAACAAGATCCACCAGTCTTTCAAAAAGTGGTGGGAGCGTTGCAGAGACCAAAAGACATCACAGAGACCGTTACCAACAGCGAAAGCCTTTTTCTTGTTATCCTCGGGATATATTCCAACCTGCCAGTAGCCACTCTTCATTCGAGAGTAGAAAAGATCTTTTATCCAGCAAGCGTGTCCAAGGTATCGTTAATTCCTGGGAGTGAATAGCTGTCCTTATGCGTAAGTTCGTTACATGATCTGTAGTGTACACTTAATAGCATAAATCCATCCTTTTCTTCACAAGGACGATTGGCGAACATCAAGGACTATTTGAGGGTTATATGACCCCTTGCTGTCTCATTCGTTCTATCATGTCTACAGCCTCCTGTTGCTTTGCGAGCGGAAGACGACTTGGTGGTTGCCGAATCGGTCTAGTTACTCCGGTATCGATTCTTTGTTGCACCATGTCTGTTCTTCCGCAGTCTTGAATCATCAGATTGTAAGATGTCCGCAAACTGCATGATCAACTCTTCTGTCTAAACATACTGCTCGCCTGTGCTGCTGTGGGATACGCCAGATGAGCAAGACGTTCAATGTCTTTTTCTATGTCGTTTTCTACAACATGGACTCTCTGGTTCATCTTTACCTCCATTGTGGTTATCTTCTGGTTCACCGATACTAATTCAGTTCTGATCCCTGCATCAAGTGTGCCAATCTTGTCCTAATCACTGTATAAAGTGTGCCAGTCTTGTCAATCTTGACGTGCATTGTATTCATTTTCCATTGAATTCGTTCCTCATTACGCCTATATTTTCCTGCATCTTTCCTGGGAGATCAGTGATATCAGGCCCTATTTCGAATCGATAAATGTCCGGGTCGTCTTCTTTACCGATCAGGGCTTGCTGGAGACGAGCTGTAAGCTGTAAGCTCTTGTGGTAGGAAGGTATGTGCCAAAAAACTCTAAACTCAAACTTTGGTACCGAAGCTCTTGCTTTAGCTCTTTAATTAAAAGTTGGTCTAATTGAGTCTAAATAGGTGAATCCATTACCAACCTACCTAAAACCTACCTCCTGACCGCTGAGTCGCTTATAATCCCACTTTGACACCAATGTAAAATCTGTCAGGTAACTCAACGCGAGGAGGAATAGGAACCTTGTCTCATATTCTTTTCTTCTGCCCTAGACTAGCTGACCTCTGTGTTCACAGGTTTGGGTAATCGCGAATTTCGCAAGATCATATTTGAACCTCTTAAGGTTGATGTTTCCTCAAACTAGACAACAAACGTCGGTATGAACACACACACACACAAAAAGCTGGCTAATAAGACTACTTCCCATTTCGTTGATTCAAAGATGGTGTTGAATGTAGTTAACGATTGTCAGGCTTTCATTCAGAACTTTCTAGACAGCATTAGGCATCTAACGTGTTACTAAATCCTTTCTGTCTAGGCAAAAGTGTGTGGATATGACATTTGGGGAAATACTTACAGAGAGTCCTTTCCTCATTCCAATTATACTTTTTGCTCCATCGGCCTTTATTCCAGCACAGCTTTTCCGATGTGCCTAAAATCAAAATCAAATCAAATCTATTTTTTCTCTAGCATACATTTATTCATAACATTAAAGATATATCTTCTTATTGTGTGAAGTAATGAAAGCTAACAAAATAAAAATTTCTCATGATTTTTTTTATTTTTTTTCGTAACTAACAAACGCCATCTAATAAACACATCTTTCTGGTAGTGGTACATCAAAAACTATAACTGTCCTACAATTAAGTATTCAATTAGCGGGTTTATCTTGTGCGCTTCCGAAGTGCATCTCCCAACTGTTTAAAAAAAAAGAAAAAGAAGCCTCTTTTGATTTTTAAACTGTGGAGGAGGCTTGTGTATACAGGCTCTGTTATCTTGTAGTCATAGAAATAGTGAGGCGGACCAATGTGCGGTTGTTATCAAATACACCGTTCATTATAATATACCCGCTGGAGTTCATCAATTATAAAATCATAGTCGCAGATATAGGAGCATTAGCAAATGGTTTGAGAATGACTGAGTACTGACAACACACTATCCATAAAAACTTCTGTGTGTGTATGTGTCCCAGAAATGTTGGACTTTACTAGTAAATATAGACATTGACCTTCAAAACTCCGAAGATCATGCATTTCGTGTGAGATGTAAGCCCATGTGGGATGTATGCGGATTTTCATGTGTCTAGAGCGGGAAAATAGGACATGCAAATGAACGCAAGAACTATGAACAATTTCTGAACAAAGTTTTTACATCTGTTGTTGGAATACGATGAATTTCGTTTTTGCAATGTAATCTTTTGGAAAATGAATATTAAAAAAAAAAAAAAATATTTTGATTTTTAAAAAGGTTAAATTTATTCTTAAAATGTAAAAGTAACATCGGTTTTGAGCTTGATATTTGATATGGGTCAAAATTGAAATCTGATTTAAAACTTACTACTACAGGCACATTTCCATTTATTAACTGAACATAATAAATCAGCTTTTAAAACAATCATTATAGATAGTGATATACAACGTATACCTCATACAAATTCTTCCCGTATGTATCGATGTGTT